>NC_090816.1:45452359-45755389 GCF_000390325.3 Nicotiana tomentosiformis | reverse complement strand
CGCCACTGATCGAAAAGAGGATCCTCACAGTCATTGGCATCGATACAGTCCTGGGCAAAGTTTCTCAGTTTCAAAGCAAGAGTTGTGATGAATTTCTGAGAGTTGGACGGTTTACACAGATCAGACATCTAGTCCAAGAGGCATGTCATGTTCATTGAAGTCTGTATACACTCCAGATAAGTCCTTCTTTCTTTTCCCCGAAAGGGATACCTCTTGTCTAAATTCATTTGTCCATTCCATTATTTGCTTTTCTTTGAATACTTTTTGGTTTAACTCTGTTCCAAAACTAAGACAAAGAAGGGAAGGCAGGACTGATTTATAGGGTTCTCACTTGATACAAGCCAATATGCAAAAGAAAAGGCACCCAATCTCGGCAGGGGCATCAAGTTGACTCCAACTGGCTATGTTGGCCGATGTTTCGAAATCAGAAACTGTTGAAAGAGGAAATTCAAAGTCAAATGCTCACAAGGGCAAAATAAAAGTTGAAAAGATTAAGTCCCACATGACTAACCATCATGGCAAAGTCCGGAAAAGCCAGAGGTTCTCCGAGGTTAGAAATGCAATCGATATTCAGGATACAACCAGTTATAACTGAAAAAACTGAGACCAAGTGACTGAAACAATTAAGGCCACAAAACCAACCACCATTTCAAACTGACAAATTGTTCTTTGTTTGAAAAAAATAGGGAAACAAGTGCAATCTAAAAGCAACCTTGCAAGAAGTAGGTGCAACCAAAACGAAATTACGCAAAGGCTAGAAACAGTTTTGCAGTAACTACTGCAAAAGGGAAGTCTTCTCCAAATTCTTTCCCGCATTTTACTCATTATCTTAAAAAAATATATGAAATTAAAAAGAAAGAAAACAAAATAAAATAAAATCATGGTAGTATAGGGTCTCCAATCCCTAGCTGCGTTTTCCAACATAGGGTCTTCCCTCCCTAGTTGATGATTTTTAGACATAGGGTCTCCACTCCTTAGTCGCTTTTCCAACATAGGGTCTCCACTCCCTAGTTGATTTTATTTTAGACATAGGGTCTCCACTCCCTAGTCGTTTTCCAACATAGGGTCTCCACTCCCTAGTTGATTTTATTTTAGACATAGGTCTCCATTCCCTAGTCTCTTTTCTAACATAGGGTCTCCACTCCTCAGTTGATATTTTTAGACATAGGGTCTCCACTCCCTAGTTGATGATTTTTCAACATAGGGTCTCCACTCCCTAGTTGATGATTTTCCAACAGAGGGTCTCCACTCTCTAGTTGATGATTTTTCAACATAGGGTCTCCACTCTCTAGTTAATGATTCTTAGACATAGGGTCTCCACTCCCTAGTCTCTTTTCCAACATAGGGTCTCCACTCCCTAGTTGATATTTTTAGACATATGGTCTCTATTCCCTAGTCTGCTTTTTCAACATAGGGTCTCCACTCCCTAGTTGATGTTTTTAGACATGGGGTCTCCACTCCCTAGTCGCTTTTCCAACATAGGGTCTCCACTCCCTAGTTGATGATTTTTAGGCATAGGGTCTCCAGTCCCTAGTCGCTTTTCCAACATAGGGTCTCCACTCCCTAGTTGATTTTATTTTAGACATAAGGTCTCTACTCCCTAGTCGCCTTTTCCAACATAGGGTCTCCACTCCGTAGTTGATTTTATTTTAGATATAGGGTCTCCACTCCCTAGTCGCTTTTCCAACCTAGGGTCTCCACTCCCTAGTTGATGTTTTTAGACATAGGGTCTTCACTCCCTAATCGCTTTTCCAACATAGGGTCTCCACTCCCTAGTTGAAGTTATTTTGGACATAGTGTCTCCACTCCCTAGTCGTCTTTTCCAACATAGGGTCTGCACTCCCTAGTTGATGATTTTTAGACATAGGGTCTCCACTCCCTAGTCGCTTTTCCAACATAGGGTCTCCACTTCCTAGTTGATTTTATTTTTAGACATAGGGTCTCCACTCCCTAGTCGCCTTTTCCAATATAGGGTCTCCACTCCCTAGTCGCTTTTCTAACATAGGGTATCCACTCCCTAGTTGATTGATATTTTAGACATAGGGTCTTCACTCCCTAGTCTCTTTTCAAACATAGGGTCTCCACTCCCTAGTCGCCTTTTCCAACATAGGGTCTTCACTCCCTAGTCGCTATTCTAACATAGGGTATCCACTCCCTAGTTTATTGATATTTTAGACATAGGGTCTCCACTCCCTAGTCTCTTTTCAAACATAGGGTCTCCACTCCCTAGTTGATGAATTTCAATATAGGGTCTCCACTCCCTAGTTGATGATTTTTAGATACAGGGACTCCACTCCCTAGTTTCGTTTCCAACATAGGGTCTCCACTCCCTAGTTGATGTTTTTAGATATAGGGTCTCCGCTCCGTAGTCGCTTTTGCAACATAGGGTCTCCACTCCCTAGTTGATGTTATTTTAGATATATGGTCTCCACTCCCTAGTCGTCTTTTCCAACATAGGGTCTCCACTCCCTAGTTGATATTATTTTAGACATAGGGCCTCCACTCCCTAGTTGATTTGATCTTAAATATAGGGTACACCACTCCCCGATATCTTTGCCAATATAGGGTATCCCATTCCCTAGCCACATTTTCCCAATATAAGGTACACCAATTCTTAGTTGAGATATCCTTTGACAATAAAAGAACACCATCCAAAAATAAAAACATGACTTTTTCAGGGTACACCACTCCCGACCTTTTATTGCTTTCAATAAAAAAGTAGTTTAGAATTTTGTTACAATAACTCACGAAATTTTCCTAGTGAAAACTGGGGCAGAAAAAATTTCGTTCGTTTGTTTGTTTTGGTGTCTGAGTAGGTTTTACCTCGAGGCACAAGGTTCGAGATGACCAAAAGAAGAAGTCTCAATTTAAAATAAAATAAAATAAAAAATAAGTGAATCCAAAATGCAAAAGCAGTTGAAAAGATGTGGAATGCTCAAGACATGATTGAAGCCACGAGCATTGGAGTCCCGTTTTGATTAAAAGAAGCTATAGAACAATGAACTAGAACCTACAGGTAGCGAGTATCAAGGTTTAGATCAGAGTATGCATGAAGAACCAGTCAAGACTCAAGATCAAGTTTCAGAAGACTCATAGATAGGAATCTTGTAACTCGTAACTGATAGGCCTGTTTAGTTTCTTTTTTATTTTGATATTATAGCAGAATCGCGGACCGGAGCCTCGACGGAACCTCACTCGACTCCTCAACTCATCATTCCACCATTCTCCTTGAACTACACTCGACCTGATTCCCCTATAACCCGGGATATGTAGGATGTCCAAAACCAAGACTCGGTTGCACCCTATCTTTTATTTCTTTTCCTTTTGAATAATGGTTTGGTCAAAAAATAGTCACATGGCTCACCTAGTCTTTGCGTGAAAACACTTCATGTTTCCAAGCAAAGAGGGGCAGCTGTGAGCACCTAATTTTTTTACTATATTTGAATTTTTATCACCTTCTACTATGTAAATATTTTCAGAAATTTAATATATATATTTTTAGCTTTGTATATATATATATATATATATATATATATATATATATATATATAAGTGTAACAAAGCTAAAAATATATATATTAAATGTCAATTATTACTATTAGTATTATTTTTATTATTATTTTTAAATAAAATGAATTAAAAACCGAAAATTAATTGTTATTATTTATTTTTTTTAAAACAAATTTCGCATGGAAATTAAAAAATAGGAAAAGTAGAAATATAAAATTAAAAAGTAAAAGTAAAAGTAGGTGGAAATTATTTAATAAAAAAGTAAAAGAAAGTGAAATATTTTAAAAAATAAAAGTAAGGGTAGCTGAATTATTTTTTAAAAAAAGTAAAATAAGTGGGAAATAAAAAAAGAAAAGTTAAATAAGTGAAAAATAAAAAAAAAGTATAAAAGTGAGAATTTAAATATAATAAAAGTAAAAAAACTAAGAAATTTAAAAAATAAAAGTAAAGGAAAGTGGGAAATTATTTTTTTTAAAAAATAAGAAAAATGGGAAGTGAAAATTCTTTTTAATTAAAAATAAAAATAAAAATAAAAAAATCTGAAAATTCCGAAAAAGTTTTCTATAAATAGAAGAGAAATGTGAAGAAAACAATGAGGAAAGAAAGAGAAAAAAAATAGGGAGGAAGGAATTGAGAGAACTTTATTTTTTTCTTCTAGGATAAGGAAATTTCTACTCACTTCATTCTTTTTTCGTCTTTCTTTCAAAAAATCCAACAAAATCACCCTCCCAAAAAATAGCCTTAAACCTAGCAAAAAACAAGCCACTAAATCATCGGTCTTACAAGGTCGATCGGGGTTGCAAGTCACGATTTGTTGTTCGAGGTTTCGTGGCCGGTGAAAGCTCCAGTCAACACTCGTCGAATTGTTTAGCGCTCTTGTAATTTCATCTCTGTTAATTTATATCAAAGGTCCGTTATTTTCCTTTCTTCACTAATTATAATTGTCCATTTACCTTCTTGTCTATTGACAATTGGTGTGATTATTGGGTAGCATAAAGTAGTAGTTCACTCTATTAATATTTGGATCATTTGAATATGATTGTTTCCTTGTTCATAAGTTTATTGGACCATGATGTTAATTTTAGAGTTACAAAATTTTGTTTTGAGTTGATATAACCGGATAAAGGGTCTATTGAATCACCGTAATTTGGCTTGTTTCATGAGATTGCGGTGTCATTAGTTTTGTTTAAAAATGTACAGAATATGGGATAGTGTGTTGGATAATTTGCTTCGGCCACAATTTGTTTCTAAGGAAATTTTTTTTTTGGGCTGTTGGAGAAGAAAAAATTTTGGACCAAAAGATTTAGTCTCATCAGACCCAAAGTAATAAATAACATAGCTGGCCCATCTTTCTCTAAACTAGCCCACTTTTCTATAAATAATAAATCCAATTCTTCCACAAATAATTACATATGACCTTACAATAATCTCAAAATTAGTAATTGAATAATATTCGAACATCGTAGCTTGCTTTAGGTGCGATTAATAATAAATCATCGTGACTGTGGGTACGGTTCCCGTGGCATGGTCACGATACGTAATCCCCCATTCGAGTGTGCGTTTCACGTGACTCGACCACAACTTCAAACAATAATAAATAAAATTAAGCACGTTGTAGATTGCGGGTGTGTTTCTCGTGACGCGATTTGCGATATGTATAAACAACGAGTGTACGACAACGTAACTCGTCTCATATTAATTCCATAAAAGTTTAAAATGCAGTAATGTAATAAAAGCGGTAAAATGAATAAAAATGCACATATAGGTTCAAAACATGTATTAAATCAGATAAATAGGCCAATTATTAATAGTTGAGCGACCGTGCTAAAACCACGGAACTCGGGAGTGCCCCACACCTTCTCTCGGGTTAACAAAATTTCTTACCCGGTATTCTGTGTTCGCAGACCATAAATAAGAGTCAATTTTCCTCGATTTGGGATTCTAAAATAAATCGGTGACTTGGGACACCATAAATTATTTCAAGTGGCGACTCTGAATAAATAAATAATCTCATTTCGAATAATGTTACTTAAATTGGAAAAACTCTCTATCCCTTATTCACTCGGAAAAAAGGAGGTGTGACAACGCATACATGTATTCGTTTTGTTTGGTGTGTCAAAATCATGTCAAGCGTATGTGTACGTGTACACAATTAAGAATACTTTATTATTAAGATTGTTGCACCCAAAGTTGCGCGAACCCATACCTTGATTTTAATTTTGAAAATCGTAATTATGTCACGCGAACGTATACATAATCACGATGAATTGATTAAAAGCGTGCCAAAAAGCACGGTAACACTTTTGTATTGTTCCCTACTACTTTGAGATTTATTGTGAGGTCACATGAATTATGGAAACTATTCTTATTTTGGAAGAAATACTACATAGGTTTAAGATTTTGAACTCGTCAGAATTATGCCTTTTTTGGATCATATTATTGAAAACCTAAATGCCTTGGCCCACGGCTGACTCTTCTAACTTACGAGCAACATTCGAGGCCCACTCAATTAACTTTAGTCAAGGTCCAATTAAAATGAAGTTCTACTCACCTAATTCTTATGTTAAAAAGGTTTAGCAATTTGTTTCCCATCATCATAACTCAATGCAACATACCAACAGATATCAAGGAAAACGAGAAATTCAATTAAGAAAACATGCTAACAAAAAGACAATTACCAAAAATAAATCGAGAGTTGCCGACATGAGTCAAACTACAAACACCGAATAAAATAGTAATGAAGAAGAGTAAAGATGGACCTTTAGCGAGCAACACTTTCTTTTATATACAAAGAGAAATTGAACAACCATACAAATCCAGAAGACCCGAACGGACCTTGAACAACAAAAGAAGCCAACGATCGGTACCTCGACGGTGCCCGAACTCAACCTTTTGGAGCTGCTCTTTTTGTGGGAAAAGGGGATGGGATTCGGACGGTTTTTGAAGTGATTTCCGCTGGATTTTGGTGACTTTAGTGACTAATTTTCATGGAGTTTCGGGTTGTTTTTCAGCAGAGAAAGGTGCTGTGTTTGGTGGTTGAGCTGTGTTTACCCGAAAAATCGGATAACGTTAAATTTAGATATGGTTCTAAGGGTATGCAAATTTCTTTGATACAAAATGATGATACATGTATTTTTTGCTATGAAATGGGAAATGATGGACGGGAAGACTGAAAAATATTAGAAGAACAAGCACAATGAAATCTTAATATGTCCTCACCTCTCTATTGCAGTCTATCTCCCTTTTTATAGTAGAGGGTCACTACTTTATCTATAACAACATAAAATAATACATATAGTGGAAAATCCATGATGGTTTGTCTCTCCCTTGATTCTCGCCAAGATTCTCTCCCTTGGTGCGGTTGTAACGGCTCTTGTCTTCGAGCTTGGCACTGACTCGAGCTTGGTGCTGGATCGAATCCCCAATCTTAGTTCGAGCTCGGTTCTGCCTTGGAGCATCGATATTCGGGGCCTGTGTCGATAGGCGTTACCCCGTAGTCCGATTCGGACGCGGGCTCGATAATGATATCGAGTTTTGCGGTTGATTGATCTTATAGCTCGAAGCTCGACGTCTCTACTTCGGAATTCGTCCGAGCTCGCCATGCGGATACCCTTCGATTGAAACGTCATTGTCTCGACCGGTCTTTATGACTGAGAATCGATTTTGACCGTACACAGATAGTCCCCTCGTTTCTCGTAAAGTATATGGTGAGGAACGATATGATTTTTCTGCGGCTCGATCAAATTTATGTTGATGTTTCTATTGAACCCGATCTCGACGTATGTGATAGCTGTCCCATCGGCTCGGTTTTACCGAGGCATTTAATATGTGTCAGATGGTGGTCGGCCACCGCTGATACCGAATCGTCAGGCCTTAGTCTATAAATAATCTTTCCACACAACTTTTACCATTTTTGCGCCTTCTCCTCTTCCAGACTTTCCTATTTATCCTCTTTACTTCGCTATTATGGGTCGTCCATACCAGAATTTTGGTGTTGTCTATTTCCTCCTTTGCACTCTTTCCTTTCATATCAATGGCGAAAACTTCCAAAACCGTACCTCAAAAGGAAAAAGCCTCTTCCTCACGGCCGTCTGATGATAAGGCGCCGGCGGAGCCGTAAGTTCATGACTATGTTCCTGGCCCATGCATTTTGAAAACTGATTTTAAGGTGGAGAACCCTTCCTCCGTTCCGGGTCGATGCGAACACGTATCGATGTATACATGCTCTATAACGGAGGATCACCTCGAGGCCGTCCGAAAAGACTGCAACTGGGGTTCCGAGATCGTGTTGCAAATTCTGTCTTCCGATGAGGATGTTACCACTTACGTGGAGTGGTTTTTAAGTGTTTACACTTATCCCTTCACACTGGGATCTGTCGACTCAGTAATTATTGATTTCTGCAAAAGGTATCAAGTCACCCTTGGCCAAATCCATCCCTCTTTATGGCGTATAGTGATCTTATTGTGCTTCTTCTCCATCAAAGCCGGGGGGTTGGATTTTTCTCTGAACTACCTCATACGACTGTATCGGCCTCAGATCTTTCGAGGGCTAATCAGACTTCATCATCGGGCATCGAAGGCGTTGATGTCGAGCATCGATGAAGATAAGGATCGAGGTTGGATGGGTCGTTATATCCGAGTGAGGAACCGCGATCTCATTCCGGAGGAGAAGATGTCGTTCCCTGAAGAATGAAATTTTGACCGTAAGTGATTTTTGTTCACTTTTTAGGTGCTTTTCCGATTTTTTCTGATGTCCTTCCCTGATGTTCAGCTGCCCCTTGGATGCCACAAGCGGTGCCCGACCTCGAGGACTGGGTTCGGAAGCTGGCCTCGACCTCCTCTTATGCCGAGCGCGCTTGGCGTGATTTGGAAAAAGGCAGATGGGAGGCCAAGAACCATGGTGAGGTTTGCTTCTTGTTTCCTTCGAAGTATTCTTTGCATTCTATTCGTTACCGATTTCCTCTTGTGTAGGCATAACCAGGGATGCCGCGAGGCCTTCGAGCAGCGAAGAAGGAAACAAGTCCCAGGTCCCTAAACAGGGGGAAGATAAGAAGCGAAAAGCTTCCTCTCGGTCGGGGGACCCCAAGCCCAAAACTCGCAGGGTGAAGAGAAAAACAATTGCCCTTTCGATTGACTCGGTCCAACGACTGAGAGAAGAAGAAGAAAATAGCTCCTCGGCTTTGGTAGTCTGGTCTATGGAGGCCATCGAGGTTACCAGAGCTCCCGAGCCGATGGCGGTTGTGCCTGTCGGGGTTATTCTCGAAGACCAGAATCTCGACCAGAGTACTCCGAGCTATTTGGTCGGGGCTATGACAATGGGTGATTCTCCTTCTCTTCCATCTTTTTCTGAGGAGGCACTGAAGGAAGCTCGAGAATTGAAGACTCCCGATATCGGCGCATGCTCTGATGCAGGGGATCCTTTCAGGGATTGTTTTACTGGAGTCGACGATGGTTCCGATATCGGTGACGCTTCTCTTTTATTAGAGGAGGCTCAGCGTTTCATTACTCAGGTAATGATTCTTCCATACTTCGTTTATTTGTTCTTTTCCATACTTGACTCGTGTTTCTTACTGTGCAGGCCATTAGTAGGTTTCGATTCGATCTTAGCCAGTGTGAGGCTGAGCTCCGGAAGGTCTCAGGTTAGAGAGATGCCCTGCGGCTTCTTTGCAGCCAAAAGGACGAGGCCATAAAGGACCTCCAAGCGGATTTGGCTAAGGTCCGTGAAGAAGGGGAACTTGAAATATTGTAGCCCGTAGGCGTAATGGTCGAGTGCGTGCTTGCTCGAACTTGAGATAAAGGTAGCCCGTAGGCTTAATATTCGAGTGATTATTTCGAACTCGAAATGTAAGTAGCCCGTAGGCTTAATAGTCAAGTGAATGTTTCGAACTCGAAATTTAAGTAGCCCGTAGGCTTAAATGGTAGAGTGAGTGCTTTGCTCGAACTCAGAATAACAGTAGCCCGTAGGCTTAATAGTCGAGTGAATGTTTCGAACTCGAAATTTAAGTAGCCCGTAGGCTTAAATGGTAGAGTGAGTGCTTTGCTCGAACTCGGAGTAACAGTAGCCCGTAGGCTTAATAGTCGAGTGAATGTTTCGAACTAGAAATTTAAGTAGCCCGTAGGCTTAAATGGTAGAGTGAGTGCTTTGCTCGAACTCAGAATAACAGTAGCCCGTAGGCTTAATAGTCGAGTGAATGTTTCGAACTCGAAATTTAAGTAGCCCGTAGGCTTAAATGGTAGAGTGAGTGCTTTGCTCGAACTCGGAGTAACAGTAGCCCGTAGGCTTAATAGTCGAGTGAATGTTTCGAACTCAAAATGTAAGTAGCCCGTAGGCTTAAATGGTAAAGTGAGTACTTTGCTCGAACTCGGAATAACAGTAGCCCGTAGGCTTAATAGTCGAGTGAATGTTTCGAACTCAAAATGTAAGTAGCCCGTAGGCTTAAATGGTAGAGTGAGTGCTTTGCTCGAACTTGGAATAACAGTAGCCCGTAGGCTTAATAGTCTAGTGAATGTTTGGAACTTGAAATATTGTAGCCCGTAGGCATAATGGTCGAGTGCGTGCTTGCTCGAACTTGAGAAAAAGGTAGCCCGTAGGCTTAATATTCGAGAGATTATTTCGAACTCGGAATGTAAGTAGCCCGTAGGCTTAATAGTCGAGTGAATGTTTCGAACTCGAAATTTAAGTAGCCCGTAGGCTTAAATGGTAGAGTGAGTGCTTTGCTCGAACTCGGAGTAACAGTAGCTCGGAGGCTTAATAGTCGAGTGAATGTTTCGAACTCGAAATGTAAGTAGCCCGTAGGCTTAAATGGTAGAGTGAGTGCTTTGCTCGAACTCGGAATAACAGTAGCCCGTAGGCTTAATAGTCGAGTGAATGTTTCGAACTCGAAATATAAGTAGCCCGTAGGCTTAAATGGTAGAGTGAGTGCTTTTCTAGAACTCGGAATAACAGTAGCCCGTAGGCTTAATAGTCGAGTGAATGTTTCGAACTCGAAATGTAAGTAGCCCGTAGGCTTAAATGGTAGAGTGGGTGCTTTGCTCGAACTTGGAATAACAGTAGCCCGTAGGCTTAATAGTCGAGTGAATATTTCGTACTCGAAATGTAAGTAGCCCGTAGGCTTAAATGGTAGAGTGAGTGCTTTGCTCGAACTCAGAATAACAGTAGCCCGTAGGCTTAATATTCGAGTGATTATTTCGAACTCGGAATGTAAGTAGCCCGTAGGCTTAATAGTCGAGTGAATGTTTCAAACTCGAAATTTAAGTAGCCCGTAGGCTTAAATGGTAGAGTGAGTGCTTTGCTCGAACTCAGAATAACAGTAGCCCGTAGGCTTAATAGTCGAGTGAATGTTTCGAACTCGAAATTTAAGTAGCCTGTAGGCTTAAATGGTAGAGTGAGTGCTTTGCTCGAACTCGGAGTAACAGTAGCCCATAGGCTTAATAGTCGAGTGAATGTTTCGAACTCGAAATGTATGTAGCCCGTAGGCTTAAATGGTAGAGTGAGTGCTTTGCTCGAACTCAGAATAACAGTAGCCCGTAGGCTTAATAGTCGAGTGAATGTTTCAAACTCGAAATGTAAGTAGCCCGTAGGCTTAAATGATAGAGTGAGTGCTTTGCTCGAACTTAGAATAACAGTAGCCCGTAGGCTTAACAGTCGAGTGAATGTTTCGAACTCGAAATGTAAGTAGCCCGTAGGCTTAAATTGTAGAGTGAGTGCTTTGCTCAAACTAAGAATAATAGTAGCCCGTAGGCTTAATAGTCGAGTGAATCTTAATTCTGGTTCCATAATAAATCTCAAGTCATTGCACATGTGTTTATGTTTGGGCCGATCTATATGAGCATGGTTCATTTTGACCAGTTGGCTCTTACAATTTTTCCTGTTGGAACCTTGTTGTGAGATGACTATCTTGCATCTGAACTCGATGTATTTGAGGGCCCGGATACTCCCCCGGTATTCGAGGTTTGTCGGAAAGAGGCCTCGGATATTGTTGAAAGTGCAGCACGATCGATGGTTGCCTCATTAAAAACCTTGCCGAAAAACCCATTTGGGAGAAAACCGGTCTAAGGGAAAAAGAGTGCAATGCGTGCTCTTGATCGAAAGATCTTTTTCAGCTCTTGTTCGGACTTCTGCATGGATTAGTTAGATGAATATGGAAAGGTCGTGCCTTAGCAGTAGTACCATTTTAGATATGATACATTCCAACTGCTTGATAGCTGTTTGCCATTTATGATGCCGAGCCTGTATGATCCTTTTCCAACGTTCTCGAGCACCTGGTATGGTCCTTCCCAATTTGGTCCTAATTTTGCTTCGTTCGGATTCCGAGTATTGATGGTGACTTTTCTTAACAGTATGTCCCCGGGCTTGAAATGGCGGAGTTTAGTTCTTCGATTATAGTACCTTTCGATTCGTTGCTTTTGGGCGGCCAATCGGATGAGGGCAGCTTCTCGTCCTTCGTCCGATAATTCAAGGCTGGTGTTCATAGCCTCGTTATTTGATTCTTCGGTCATGAATCGAAATATGGGACTAGGTTCACCGACTGCTACTGGTATCAATGCTTCGGAACATATACTAAGGAGAACGGGGTCGCCCCCGTACTGGATTTTGACTTTGTTCGGTATGCCCAAAGGACTTCGGGCAGGATTTCTATCCATTTTCCCTTTGCGTCGTCCAATCTTTTCTTCAGGTTTTGAAGAATAGTCTTGTTCGTTGATTCGGCTTGACCGTTCCCACTGGGGTGGTATGGTGTTGATAATATCCTTCTTATTTTGTGATCTTCGAGGAATTTTGTGATTTTGCTGCCAACGAATTGCTTCCCATTGTCGCATACTATTTCGGCGGGTATCCCGAATCGGCATATGATATGATCCCAAATAAAGTCTATGACTTCTTTCTCTCTTATTTTCTCGAACGCCTGCGCTTCAACCCACTTAGAAAAATGGTCAGTCATAAATAAAATAAATTTGGCTTTACCTGGGGTCGACGGCAGAGGGCCGACGATGTCCATCCCCCATTTCATGAATGGCCACGGGGATAGGACCGAGTGAAGTTGCTCCCCGGCTTGATGGATCATTGGCGCAAACCTCTGACATTTATCACATTTACGAACAAATTCTTTGCATCTTTTCCCATATCGATCCAATAATACCCTGCTCTGATCACTTTTCGGACTAATGTGTCGGCACCGGAGTGATTGCCACAAGTGCCCTCGTGTACTTCCCGGGGGATGTAATTGGTATCTCCCTGACCCACGCATACCTCCATCGGTCCATCGAATGTTCTTCGATATAGTGTTCCGTCCGCAGCCAACGTAAATCGAGCAGCTTTAGTCCGTAGGGCCCTGGAATCTTTAGGGTCTGAAGGGAGCTTTCCATTTTTTAAGTACTCAATATACTTGTTTCTCCAATCCCAGGTTAAGCTAGTAGAATTTATTTCGGCGTGCCCATCTTCGATTACCGATCTTGAAAGTTGGACGACATTCCCCGAGCTCAAATCACCTACCTCGACCGACGATCCCAAATTTGTGAGAGCATCGGCCTCATTATTCCGTTCTCATGGAACATGCCGTAAGGTCCATTGTTTGAAATGGTGTAAGGTGATAAGCAGTTTGTCCAGATACCTTTGCATCCTACCTTATCGGACTTCGAAGGTTTTATTTACTTAACTCACCACCACCAAAGAGTCACAGTGCGCCTCAATGACTTCTGCTCCCAAGTTTCTAGCTAGTTCGAGACCTGCAATCATGGCTTCATACTCGGCCTCGTTGTTAGTTAACCTGATAGTTTTAATAGCTTGCCTAATAATGTTACCCGTGGGGTTTTTTAAAACTATGCCTAACCCGGACCCCTTTATATTCGAAGCACCGTCCGTAAAAAGGATCCATACCCCGGACGATATACCTGATATCAAAAGGAGTTCCCTTTCGACTTCGGGTATGAGGGTTGGCGTGAAGTCGGCCACAAAGTCTGCCAAAATTTGAGACTTGATGGCCGTGCGGGGTTGATATTCGATATCTTACCCACTGAGTTCGATGACCCATTTGGCCAATCGGCCTGATAGTTCGGGTCTATGTAAAATATTTCGGAGTGGGCAGGTGGTTAATACACTTATGGGGTGACTTGGAAATACGGCCTTAACTTTCTAGATGCGCTTACCAGGGCAAATGCCAATTTTTCTAAGTGTGGATACCTAGTTTCTACTTCTCCTAAGGTCCGACTTACGTAATAAACGGGAAATTGCGTACCTTGCTCTTCTCGAACTAGGACGATGCTTACGACGACTTCCGATACCGTCAAGTACAGTTAGAGCTGCTCGTCCGCTTTCGGAGTATGAAGAAGTGGCGGGCTCGAGAGGTATCGTTTCAATTCCCGTAACGCTTGTTGGCATTCCGGCGTCCAGGCGAAGTCGTTCTTCTTTTTGAGTAGGGAGAGAAATTTGTGACTTCGATCTGATGATCTTGAAATGAACCGGCCTAATGCTGCAATTCTTCCTGTTAACCTTTGTACAGCTTTCACGCTGTCCACGATGGTGATGTCTTCGATGGCCTTGATTTTGTCGGGGTTGATCTCAATTCCCCGATTTGAGACCATGTAGCCGAGGAACTTGCCCGAACCGACCCCGAAAGCATATTTTTTGGGGTTGAGCTTCATGTTGAATTTCCTCAGAATCTTGAACGTTTCCTACAAATGGGCCAAATGGTCCTCTGCATGCAGGGACTTAACTAGCATGTCATCAATATAGACTTCCATCGTTTTACCTATTTTTTCTTCGAACATTCTATTTACTAGGCGTTGATAAGTAGCTCCTGCATTTTTTAGCCTGAATGGCATTACATTATAACAATATGTTCCATATCGGGTCACAAATGAAGTCTTTTCCCGGTCGTCCGGGTTCATCTGAATTTGATTATACCCGGAATAGGCATCGATAAAGGTGAGAATCTCGTGGCCGGCCGTGGCATCGATCATACGATCAATGTTGGGCAGTGGAAAGGAATCTTTGGGGCATGCTTTGTTCAAATCCTTATAGTCCACACACATTCTAAGTTTGTTTTCTTTTTTAGGTACAACAACCACATTGGCTAACCATTCGGGGTATTTTACTTCCCGAATGGACCCTATCTTGAGAAGTTTAGTTACCTCGTCCTTTATGAATGTGTGCTTTTCCTCGGACTGGGCCCTTCTTTTTTGCTTCACCGATCTGAACATAGGGTTCAAGCTTAACTGGTGCGCTGTTATGTCCGGCGGGATCCCTGTTATATATAGATGGGACCAGGCAAAACAGTCGATGTTATTGATAATCAATTAAATGAGTTTCTTCCTGAGTTCGGGGCTCAAACCCGTTCCCAGGTATACCTTTTGTTCGGGCCAGTGTTCGATCAGTACGATTTGCTCCAGTTCCTCAATTGTTGATTTGGTGGCATCAGAATCATCGGGGGTTATGAAAGATCGAGGGATCCATCGATCATCATCTTCTTCTTCAACGTTTTGCTTACCTGGACGGGTCGAAGCCGATGTCTGTGATTGCTATTTGGAGCTCTGCTTTGAACCTGATCCTTTTATTGGTGAATGTGAGGATATTGATTTTGCTTCTTCGACGGAGAACATTTCCTTTGCGGCCGGTTGTTCCCCGTACACTATTTTGACACCTCCCAATGTTGGAAATTTGAGGACCTGGTGTAGGGTCGAGGGTACGGCTCTCATGATGTGGATCCACGGCCTTCCGAAGAGGGCGTTATATCTCATATCACCTTCGATCAAGTGAAACTTTATTTGCTGGATGGTTCCGGCCACGTTTATCGGTAGGGTAATCTCGCCTTTAGTGGTTTCACATGCCATATTGAATCCGTTTAGAACCAGAGTTGCGGGTACGACCTGATCTTGCAGGCCGAGCTGTTCTATGACCCTCGATCTGATGATATTGGCCGATCTACCTGGATCAATTAACACACGCTTAATCTTAGTTTTATTCATGAGTACGGATATTACCAGCGCGTCGTTATGGGGTTGGATGATTCCCTCTGTATCTTCATCACTGAAGGATAAAGTCCCTGTGTGTGTATAATCTTGAGTTCGAGATCGCTTCACAATCGACGTTTTAGTGTGTTTAAGCATCGGTTCCTTGGGGGAATCGACACCACCGACGATCATGTGAATGACGTGTTGCGGTTCTTTAGGCTCGTTTCGCTTGCCGAATTCCTTGTCTCTAAAATGGTTCTTCGCCCTATCGCTCAGAAATTCCCAAAGGTGCCCTTTGTTAAATAAGCGGGCCACTTCCTCTCTTAGTTGCCTGCAATCTTCTGTTTTGTGACCATGGGTGCCATGATATTCGCACATTTGATTGGGATTCCTTTGGGCATGATCGGTTTGCATGGGTCGAGGTCATCTGGTGTCTTTGATGCGTCTGATGGCGGATGTACCAATGTTGAAGTTATACTCCGATAGCCAAGGGATTTCTATATGATCTGTATATTTATCAAAGCCGCTCTTGCTCATAAGTCCCCGAGAATTTTGCCCCCGATCAATCCTTCGGTTGTTCCGAACCATATCACGTGCTGAACCGTTATTCATCCGATCTGTGTCGTACTGTTGGTATCGATCTCTGTTCGACCTTTTTTCTCTGTTGGTTTCCCTTTGATTTTTAGTGGTTGTGTGGTTCTAACGTACGGGTCCATACGGAGCTCCCAATTGATAATCTTCGACCCTGATTTTTGATTTGTACCGGTTGTGTACATCTGCCCAAGTTATTGCTGGGTACTCGATCAAATTTTGTTTCAGCCGACGTGATGCTATCGAGCTTAGCCCGTTCAGTCCTTGGGTGAAAACTTATATGGCCCAATCGTCTGTGACCGGTGGCAAGTCCATACGCTCTATCTGAAATCGGGATACGAATTCCCTCAGCATCTCGTTACCCCTTTGCTTTACTTTGAAGAGGTCTGATTTCCTTGTTGCAACCTTTATGGCACCAGCATGTGCTTTTACGAACGAGTCTGCTAACATGGCGAAAGAATCAATGGAATTCAGTGGTAAGTTGTGATACTAGATCATCGCTCCTTTTGCGAGGGTCTCTCCGAACTTTTTCAACAGCACGGATTCGATTTCATCATCCTCCAAATCGTTGCCTTTGATGGCGCATGTGTAGGAGGTGACGTGTTTGTTAGGATCGGTCGTACCGTTATATTTGGGAATTTTGGGCATACGGAATTTTTTGGGGATTGGTTTTGGGGCCGCGCTCGAGGGAAAAGGCTTTTGTATGAATTCTTTCGAATCGAGCTCTTTTATCATTGGCGGAGCCCCCGAAATTTGATCGACCCTAGCGTTATACGTTTTTACTTTTTTGTCGTTGGCTTCGACTCGCTTTGTGAGTTACTCTAGCAATTTAGTAATTTCAGGAGCAGTCCCCGATTCCTGCTCGTTTGATTTCACTACGGCGGGTTCCGTTCTGGGGGTGATTTCTCGAAGAAGCAGATTGGAGTTCGGCCTGCTTTGCGTATGAGTTCAGCTTTGCAACTGAGCTATCGCTGCTTGTTGGGCTTGTAACATTTCGAAAATCATACGCAAGCTGACCCCGATTTTCCCCGTGCTATAGGTGTCTCGGGCTATGGATCGAGCACCGCCCTGAACGCTTCTCTCCGGTTCAGAACGCTGATTCGCTTCTAGAGCTATTTGCGAATTGATATCCAATGGTACTTCGGCTTGAATTTCGGGCACTTCGATTCGAGCCTCGTTGCCGTTGTTAGATAGCCTTCCGGCCCCGGGCACTAAGTTGTTGGTTTCATCTTGAAGGCCGGCTTCGAGGTCGATAGGTAGAGCCATGGCTGATTCGAAGTTGTAAGCTAGAGTGTACTATAGATTTATATCAAACAATCACCGTTACTCTTAGCCCCACGGTGGGCGCCAAACTGTTTACCCAAAAAATCGGATAACGTTAAATTTAGATATGGTTCTAAGGGTATACAAATTTCTTTGATACAAAATGACGATACGGGTATTTTTTGCTATGAAATAGGAAATGATGGACGGGAAGACTGAAAAATATTAGAAGAACAAGCACAATAAAATCTTAATATGTCCTCACCTCTCTATTGCAGTCTATCTTCCTTTTTATAGTAGAGAGACACTACTTTATCTATAACAACATAAAATAATACATATAGTGGAGAACCCATGATGGTTTGTCTCTCCCTTGATTGTCGTCAAGATTCTCTCCCTTGGTGCGGTTGTAACGGCTCTTGTCTGCGAGCTTGGCACTAACTCGAGCTTGGTGCTAGATCGAATCCCCAGTCTTAGTTCGAGCTCGGTTCTGCTTTGGAGCATCGATATTCGGGGCCTGTGTCGATAGGTATTACCCCGTAGTCCGATTCGGATGCGGGCTCGATAATGATATTGAGTTTTATGGTTGATTGGTCTTATAGCTCGAAGCTCGACGTCTCTACTTCGAAATTCGTCCGAGTTCGTCATGCGGATACCCTTCGATTGAAATGTCATTGTCTCGACCGGTCTTTATGACTGAGAATCGGTTTTGATCGTACACAAACTGCTACATTTTTCAGCTGTGTTTATGAAGGTTTGAAGACTGGTTTTTGGCTGATTTCGCTGGAAAACAGAGCTGCTTTTGGAGGTCGCTTTTGGACTGTTTTGGGGGTAATTTTGGGCTGGAATTTGGACTGGTTTTACAGCCGAACTGCTGCTGCATTTTGCACATGTTGCAGCTGATTTTCAATTGATTAAAGGAGCTTTAGGAACTGACTTTCATGGCTAAAAAAAATATAGGCTCTTTGAGGGATGCTTGAGGGTGGTTTAATGGAGGTATTTTAGGAAGTAGATGAATGTGTGGTGAGGAAGAAGAAGAGGAAGGCAGCTAGTTTATTTCTCCTCCTCTACTCAACTCTGGCTTTTTTTTAGATCTGTTCCTCCTAATTTTGTGCTCTCGTTTCTCTCTTCTTCTTTTTTTGGGTTTTCTTTTAAAAGATAATAAATAACCAAACAAAATACTACTCTAACTAAATTACTACTAATAAAGTATTCCTAGTCTAGGAAATATAAAAACTACTAAAAAGAATTATAAAATCGCTAGCTTGAAAATAAATATTTTTGTGAATATCTTTTTTTTTTTTTTTCAAATCAAAACAAAGTAGTATTCTGAATGTGAATCTTTTTATCATTTTTAATTATCTCAAATAAAATCTATAAAAGGTCAAATAAGTGTCAAATTATGTAGATTGAACTTAAAATATATTTACATATTAAAAAGTTATAAAAATTTAAAATATTATAAAAAATTAGGTGCTCACAATAATATACCTAAATAACAATAGAAAATGGAACGTCATTACTCTCACTCAGTAACATTACAATGAAGATCCACTAATTACCTCCAAGATAAAAAAGCAAATTTAAAAGATATATAACGGAAAAAGGGCTAAAAATGCCCTAAACTATTCGATTTGGCTCATAAATGCCTTCTGTTAATTGATTCAGCATTGCGAGGTTCAACATTGCCCTTAACATTTTCTTTTGGCTTAAAAATGCCCCTAAAATTAACAGACTAATATTGTGGCTTTAAGGGAGTTTGGACATAAGAATTGTGAAATATCGGAAACAGTGAAAAAAAAATTTAAGTAAAAATAATATTTAAAAATTAGAGTTATGTTTGGACATGAATACAATTTGGAGCTGTTTTTAAATTTTTGTGAATGATTTGAAGTGAAAATTTTGAAAAACAGTTTTTTGAAAATTTTCAAATTTTCAAAAAAAAAAAAAGAAAAGAAATTTCAACTTAAACTGAAATTGAAAATTTTCACTGCAAAATACTGATTTCAAAAAAATGAAAAATTTTCGAAAAAAGATGAAATTTCTTTTATGGCCAAGCGGGCCCTTAATAACGTGGCAGTGCGTGATTGGTCCAAGTGTAACCCAATATGAATTAAATTACCAAAATCCATATGTATAGTATAGATCCTACCCACCCATACTATTGAACCTGAATTTAATAATTAACCCTCACCTCGATTTATATCTTCTTCCTCGAAGCTAATAACTTTTTTCTCAATAAAAAATTCAAAATCTAAGAACACGAATTAATATTGCACCTTCTGATTAGTTCCCTCTCCGCTAATGTAATAAAATAAAAATGACAATTAAGAAACCACGCTCTCAATCCTTTATCCATTTGTTTGTTATGCAGCAATTCTTTTTTTTAGGTATAATGCATAAAATCCTTTATCCATTTTCAACAACGAGGGAAGTCGCTCGCGCGCTTGAGTTCTTCTTTAAGTTGGTCAACCTCAGCACACAGATTTTTCCAGGTGGATCTAATGGACTTGATGTTAACGTCGAGTTCGCGGACAGTAGAGCTGAAAAGTCTATTATGCTCAAGGGTCTTCTTATACTTCTCCTCCAATTGGGCATATTTCACCCAGGCAGCAGCAAGCTCTTCGGTTTTGGAGTTTAAGGCTGCTTCTAAATTGTTCAATCTTTCAGCGGAGGTAGTCTCTAGTTCGGATGCAGCAAGAACGACACTATGGACCTCATCCCATTTGGCCTTAGCCTCTTCAAATTGAACCCTCAGCGGGGAGATCTCTTGGCTAAGGGCCTCCACTTCTTGCTCGCTTTGCTGCAAACGTGCCTCCAACACAACAGCCTCAACATCTTTGTCTTCTAGTTCTAAGAGGCGAGCAACAGTTTGGTCCCGCTCGGCCAAAAGTTGATTCCGCCCGGAGGTAAGTGTTTGCAATAAATTTGTGCAGAAAAATAAAACTGCAATCACAAACAACTATAAATAAAAAGATTTTATTGATAAACATTGCAGGTTACAACTCTGTTTATCTCTTGATTTTTTTCTCCGATTTGTTATCCGTAATTCGAGGGTCTTTTAGCTTGATCTTGAATATGTAGTTATTGCCACGAACGATGATCTTGAATTCAACTAGCACGAACTTTGATTTGAACTCGTACTCCGTGAATCTTGATTTGTTCTTCGTTCTTGAGCTTTAGCTTGATTACTTGAACTTGAACTTGATTTGTTCTTTGTTCTTGAGCTTGAACTTGATTTGTTCTTCGTTCTTGAGCTTGAACTTGATTGCTTGAACTTGAACTTGATAGCTTGAACTTGAACTTGTGGAGGAATTTGCAGCGTTTGATCCACGAGCTCTTTCTTGCTTCTTCTTATATCTTCTGGTGTCTTTTCTGGGTTATGAAGACCCCTATATATAGTTGTGGAAGGGAAGAGTTATGATAAGAACAAACTCTTTCCGACCAATCAAATTGAAGTGTGACAAGACCGTATTTGATTGGCTAAAACATGTCACTTGCACATATGACGTGGTTTTATTGGCCTTTTAATTTGGCTTGGCATGCCTTGTCATTTTGACACATGGCACGATCATATTGGCTCTTCCGTTTGACTTGGCGTGCCACGTTATTTGACATGTGGTACCAAATTGGGCCTCTAGGAAAATGACATTTTGGGCTTAATAAAGCGGGCTCATCAATTTAGCCCAATGAATTAAGATTTATTTATTTAATCAATATATATTAGACTTATATAATTAATCCAATTATATTAGCCCATAATATTTATTTGGACCAATATATCTTGAATTTAAAATATAGTCCAAATTATTTTATGAATTTAATTTTAATAAAAATTTTATGCCTACAAATGTCCCCTACTTCAAGACTTGTCAAGGTATAAGCTTTAAAGACTAGACTTGAAGTATTAATGAAGACAATTTGTATCCTCCTTCTTACAAATGCTTTCACTTATTAATTCATGCATCCCCTTTCTGCTTATAGCTTAAAATGACTAATTTTGTCAAATTAAGGAATAAAGTAACACCTTTACTTGCTATTATTTCAGAAGTAGTATGTCAAATCATAGATGGATCAATTCAATGAAATGATCAGCTATGCTTATTGATTTCACAAGGTTAATTTGGACGTGACCTCTTTGCATTTGAAATTCTAGTGAAGAATTTCTTCTTCTTTTTTTTTTCATTCACATGAAGTGGTAAGACAACTATGCCTTCATTTTTAGTTTCCAACAAAAATAACGTGCCTTCCTTCTACGTAGATCAATGGTGCAATCATGGAAATTTGCAGAGGCCTCAACTTGATCTTCGGACAACCATAACAGTAGAGTAGTTTCAAATATGTCAACCTTATCCACGTAACCGAACTATAGTTGTCAAAGAATTTGACTTCTTGCATGTCAATAGTAATACTCCTGCTAGGATATTTTCCTTAATTTACTAGAACTGTAAAAAACATCACCGACTTGAGAGTCAAGTCCTTTTAACAGACAAACTAACTGATCCCACATCGACCAAACTATTGCCTGCTACCTCAAATACATGTATATATAGACGTATGCTCTTCCCTTCCAAACATCAATTTGCAGTATTTGCAAGCTTGTTCAAGTGTTCCTTGACAGGTAAAAGTCTTTTTTTTCCACTTTTATTTTCTATGTTTTCTCTTTTTATTGTCCTCTTTGTAGGTCAAAAGAGAAGGGTAAGTTCTTGTTCAAAGGGATGACCCGTGCATGAAGAAGATGTTAGTATGTGAAGTGATGGGTATTCATCACGGCCCGAATATCGGAGAGATTACTCTCAAGGTGGCCTGAATATCGGAGAGATTATTCTCAAGGTGGCCCGACTATCGGAGAGATTACTCTCAAGGTGACCCGACTATCAGAGAGATTACTTTCAAAATGACCCAACTATCAGAGAGATTACTCTCAAGGTGACTCGACTATCGGAGAGACTACTCTCAATGTGACCCGACTATTGGAGAGATTACTCTCAAAATGATCCGACTATCAGAGATATTACTCTCAATGTGGCCCGACTATCGGAGAGACTACTCTCAATGTGGCTCGACTATCGGAGAGATTACTCTCAAAACGACCCGACTATCAGAGAGATTACTCTCAATGTGGCCCAACTATCAGAGAGATTACTCTCAAAACGACCCAATTATCGGAGAGAGTACTCTCAATGTGGCCCGACTATCGGAGAGATTACTCTCAAAATGACCCGACTATCGGAGAAATTACTCTCAAAATGACCCGACTATCGGAGAGATTACTCTCAATGTGGCCCGACTATCGGAGAGATTACTCTAAATGTGGCTCGACTATCGGAGAGATTGCTCTCAATGTGACTCGACTATCGGAGAGATTTACATGTCCACCTTAAGATTTGAAAGTATAGTTCCTTTTAGGGACAAACCCACGAAGAGGCCAACTTAAGGTGCAAACGGACTTAAATGTCCACCTTAAGATTGAAAAGTTATAGTTCCTTTTAAGAACAAACCCACGAACAGGCCAACTTAAGGTGCAAAGGGACTTAAACGTCCACCTTAAGATTGAAAAATTAGAAAGCTTCAATTCGAATACTTTGTGGACTTGACGACATTGACTTGAACATTTGGAAACTTTGAAGATTTGGTAGACTTTGCAGACTTCAACTTGAAGAGTGGTAGACTTTAAAAATTCAACTTGAAAAATTAGCAGACTTGAAGACTTCAACTTGAAGATTTGGAGGGCTTAAACAATTCAGCTTTAAGACCGGCAAATTTGAAGACTTCAACTTGAAGACCGACAGACTTGGAGACTTCAACTTGAAGACTTGGAGGGCTTAAATATTTCAACTCGAAGAGCGGCAAACTTGAAGAGCGGAGAACATGAATACTTCAACTTGAAAAGTGGTGGACTTAAAGATTTCAATTTGGAAACTTCAACTTTGAGACTTTAATTTGGAGGGCTTAAATATTTCAACTTGAAGAGCGACGAAGTTGAAGAGCGGAGAACATGAAGACTTCAACTTGAAGACCGACGGACTTAAAGATTTCAATTTGGAGACTTCAACTTGGAGGGCTTAGATTTTTTGACTTGAAGACCGAAGAACTTGAAGACTTAAGGATTTGGCGAACATGAAGACGTAGTGAACCCCAGGATTTCAACGCAAATACTTGGCATCTTTCTAAAATCGTCCCATTGAAGATACCAATTTACCATGGAGGGTTGCCCCCTTTAAATCAAATGGGATCCAAAGTTTAACAAAGAATGGTATCTCAGCTCGATTTTCAAGTGCTGATTGAATGAATTATACTCCATCTTACTTCATTCAAACAACGATTAGGGGATTATGTATCTTTTGAACGTATGCGACTGAACTCAGAATGAAACTCTAAGCTGCCTACGTACCTCGGTGAAGAGGATCAAGTCATATCGTAGTTCAGAATGGTTTTTTTTTTGTGTCCTAACTTTTGCCTAGGCCCCCTCTTTTGAGGTTTTCAACCTAGCGGACTTTTTTTTATGTCCTAACTTTTGCCTAAGCCACCTCTTTCGAGGTTTTCAACCTAGCAGCCTTTTTTTTTTAAAGAAAAAAGAATTTTTGTTGATCTGCATATGTGACCCTTTTATAGCTTTGATTTAGGGTTAGGGTAGAGTAGCCTCCAAGCAACCCTAACAGACTTATTGGGATTAAAGACCATGGGCTCGGCTTGTCTTGTAGAGGCCTAGCCTAAATCAGATAAAATTTTAATGTCTACAAATGCCCCCTACTTCAAGGTTTGTCGAGGGAAAGCTTGCCGGACCTCAAAGACGAGACTTGAAGTAATATTTTTTTTCTCGCCTTTAAATAAAGAACTTAAATTCTTTGGGCAACCGTTCCAGCAAAGCATGTAATCAAAGCCATTGTACAAGGCTACATTTATTTGAAAAATATAAGCCAATTCCGTGTAGATCAAGTCTACTTTTCTCGAATTAGGAATTTAGAGTCCATTTAAAAGTCAATATACCAAAGTCACGGAAGACTAATGCATGAAGCCTCTCCTTGACTTGCATGTCTCAAAGCTTTGGCTTCTGATGAATTTTTACCATTTAAAAGAAATTCCAATCAAACAAGAAGTCCCTTTTGTACCTCAAGAACTTTTTTCCATTGAAAAGTCTGACCGCCTTAAACAATCTAATCAAGGGGCCTTGTTTGCTTTGCTTTGGCATGCGATATAGTCGTGAACTCAGGCTTCCTTTGGATTTGGATATTGTAGAATGTCGCTATTTTTTCGCCAGTGAATATCTACTTCAAGATTCTTCCTTTTGCAGTTTCAAACTTCGGTGGTTAGATCAATTTATTCGTTAATCCTTGTAGTATTGTAGAGGAACCACTCAGCGCATCCTTCTTGCGATATTGTGGCTTTGTCGAGAAATCATTTGAATAGAGAACAAGGTATGTTGCTCCCAAATATACAATCATCATATGAGATTTGATATTTTTGCAATATCCAAGAAAGTAAATTATTCGGATCCATCCAAGCAACTGGTCTTGAACATGCGTCGAGTGATCGGACCAACATAATAGAGATCAGCAGATGTGGCTGCAATAACATCCTTACTTAGAACACCATTTCTCTTTCTATAGGCCATCACAATAGTTGATTTTGAATCTTGTAGTTTCTGATTTACAGGAGGAAGAGATGAAGGGTAGAACTGGTCCCACTGGGCGTGCCAATTTGTTTGCAATAAATTTGTGATACAAAAATAAATTGCAACCATAATATAAATATAAAAAAATATAATTTTATTGATACAATGATGCGGGTACAATTCTGTTTCTCCCTTGATTCTTCACTCTGATTTATTATCCGTAATTCGAGGGTCTTAGCGGCGTATTTATTGAACGTAGAATGATATGCATCTCCTTGATGTATTTGATGATCAAGAAGCATGTAGCAGCACTCCATTTGGATCTTGAATGTTGCTAGAGCTTTGAACAAGACATATTTGACATGTCTTTGATCTCTTAACGAATATTCCAAGAGTTTTATGGCATTTTGGAGATCATATATTTGATCTCTTTGTACATATTCCGAGAGTTTATGGAATTGCTAAGATGATCTCAATTTTTGAGATGCTTTTTCAAAGGGAATATGTGACCCTTTTATAGCTTTGATTTAGGGTTAGGGTAGAGTAGCCTCCAAGCAACCCCCTTGATTCTTCACTCCGATTTGTTATCTGTAATTCGAGGGCCTTAGCGGCGTATTTCTCGAACGTAGAATGATTTACATCTCCTTGATGTATTTGATGATCAAGAAGCATGTAGTAACACCTCATTTGGATCTTGAATGTTGCTAGAACTTTGAACAAGACATATTTGACATGTCTTTGATATCTTAACGAATATTCCAAGAGTTTTATGGAATTTTAGAGATCATATATTTGATCTCTTTGTGCATATTCTGAGAGTTTATGGAATTGCTGAGATGATCTCAAATTTTGAGATGCCTTTTCAAAGGGAATATGTGACCCTTTTATAGCTTTGATTTAGGGTTAGGGTAGAGTAGCCTCCAAGCAACCCCTTTGATTCTTCACTCCGATTTGTTTTCCGTAATTTGAGGGCCTTAGCGGCGTATTTCTCGAACGTAGAATGATATACATCTCCTTGATGTATTTGGTGATCAAGAAGCATGTAGCAACACTCCATTTGGATCTTGAATGTTGCTAGAACTTTGAACAAGACATATTTGACATGTCTTTGATCTCTTAACGAATATTCCAAGAGTTTTATGGAATTTTGGAGATCATATATTTGATCTCTTTGTGCATATTTCGAGAGTTTATAGAATTGCTGAGATGATCTCAATTTTTGAGATGCCTTTTCAAAGGGAATATGTGACCCTTTTATAGCTTTGATTTAGGGTTAGGGTATAGTAGCCTCCAAGCAACCCTAATGGACTTTTTGGGCTTGAAGACCATGGACTCGACTTGTCTTGTAGAGACCCAGCCTAAATCGGATAAAATTTTAATATCTACAGTAAGTTCCTCCTTTTCCTGAATCAACCTTTGGAGGCCCTCGAAAGCAAAGAAATTAGCCTGTGAAACAAGAAGGGCAAATTCAAAGTACTACTAAATCAAAGATAGAAGAAATGACAAAGGAAGTGAAGAGTATACCGCTGCGGGTTGTGCATAACATTGTTCAACAAGCATTCTCCCGAGAGAGCCTGTATCTTTTCACAATCCTTTTTTGAAGCCAAATGCTTCAGATAGTTAGCAAGTTATACCAGTCGGCACAACAAATTGCATCTGGTAGAGATCAAGAGAGTAACTCTCCTCCTCCTTTGCGAATCTTCTGAGGGGCAGCATAATTTTGTCCCAAAGTCCCATGAACTGGGGACTGGGGAAGAGGAACATCCTTTTCTCGGACAGATACGGCCGGTGAAGATCATGTAGAAGTTGTTGGTGGAAGAGTTGGTGAAGAAGGAGATGAAGTTGATAGCGTTGAAGTGTGATAAGCAACTGCGGCAAACGTAGTGCTGGTTATTGGTTGTTCATCAACCGAAGACGGCATGGACCCGGTACTCAGCCCTACAATACCTGGCGCAGTAACTGGGATCCGGAAATGGGAGTTGGAATTTTCCACCATCTCGAACACCCCCTAGAGCGCTGAGGCATCGTCCTCGGTTGGTGTAACTAACTCAACAGATTGAGCAGTCTGTTGAGTTGAGGAAGGTCACAATCTTCTATGTAGAGAAGACCCTCCTCACTAGCTTCTCCATCATCGTCAATCATCACGGTATCTCTGGTCGGCCCGGGTGGAGGGCTCGTCACCACAATTTTTGAGAGACGACTCTGGGGCAGCATTCTTCGCCCTCTTATTCTTTCCCTCGGCCGCGGAGGAACACCTTTTTTTTGGCTGCTTGTTCTCCGGCCGGGGACTCCGAGAAGAAGCACTTGCACCTGAAGCAGGCTCGGAGATGCCTGTATGTGAAAACGCCTTTTGCATCAGCCTCGCTGCATCGGCATGATCATCTAAAATGTCCTTCTCAGGGACGACAACTGAGCCCTGAGGTAGACCTGTATTCAACAAGAGAGAAGAATCAAACAGCTTTCTTATGGGAAAAGGTAAAGACAAAATAAGTTCAACTTACCATGATTTTTGGCCCTCCACCCGTATTTCAGGGACAACTCTTTCCACGTATGGGTTTCGAGCGTAGTAACGTCCAAAAGTTTTTGAA
Organism: Nicotiana tomentosiformis; assembly: GCF_000390325.3. Classification (NCBI taxonomy): domain Eukaryota; kingdom Viridiplantae; phylum Streptophyta; class Magnoliopsida; order Solanales; family Solanaceae; genus Nicotiana; species Nicotiana tomentosiformis. The sequence continues at coordinate 45,727,876 of NC_090816.1, read as the reverse complement.
CCCATTGGTCCAAGCCCTCAACCCTAGGGGGAACCCACCGAGTCGCTGAGACATATAAAGGAAGAAAAGTCAGTAATGATGAAGAACAGTCTTTAATAGAAGAAGAGGCAAATGGTATACTTACGAGTGCGATTCCACAATTCTAGGAAAGATGGAGCCGAGGCCGGGATGATGTCTGTCACGACCCAAACTCTTACCTGTCGTGATGGCGCCTATCTCGATACTAGGCAAGCTGGCAATCTCAATAAACCACCATATATTTTAAGTTTGAAAACATAATAATAAAATTCATCGGAAGAAATCTCACAAATACATATATAAACACTCCCAAAAACCCGGTGTCACTGAGTACATGAGCATCTAAATGAATACAAAGTCTGACTGATAAAATCACTGTCTAAAAATATAGAATAATACAATAACTTAAAGGAAGGGAGTCAAAGTCTGCGAACGCCAAGGAGCACGTGGCGTACTCTGGGCTGGTAGTGCACTGAGAGATGACTGACCCTGATGAGAACTGTATGAACCATAGCTGGATGATGCACCACAGTGAACTGGACGACTCGTTTGAGCGTGTCTGTAAGGACGACCCCTGTTGTGGTAGGACTGCCCTCCAGAAGGTACCCCACCAGAACCGCCCGAACCTCGAGGCCTCTTAGCCTCCCTCTCACCTTGCTCCTGGCTACGGACCACCTCTATCTGCCGAGCAATGTCAACCACCTCGTCAAAAGTGACACCTGATACCCTCTCCCTAGTCATAATTAACCGCAACTGATATGTGAGGCCATCAATGAACCTCCCAATCCTCTCCCTATCAGAGGAAACTAACTAAACTACATGACGAGCCAACTCAGAAAATCTCATCTCGTACTGTGTCACACATATGCTATCCTGACGTAACTGCTCAAACTATCTGTGCAGCTCCTCTCTGCGAGACTGCGGCACAAACTTCTCCAAAAAGATAATGGAGAACTCCTTATTCTTTCTCTCGGCCGCGGAGTAACGCCTTCTTTTTGGCTGCTTGTTCTCCGGCCCGGGACTTCAAGAAGAAGCACTTACACCAGAAGCAGGCTCGGAGATGTCTGTCTGTGAAAAAGCCTTCTGCATCAGCCTTGCTGCATCGGCATGATCATTCAAAACGTCCTCCTCAGGGACGACAACTGAGCCCTGAGGTAGACCTGTATTCAACAAGAGAGAAGAATCAAACAGCTTCCTTATGGGAAAAGGTAAAGACAAAATAAGTTCAACTTACCATGATTTTTGGCCCTCCACCCGTATCTCAGGGACAACTCTTTCCACGTGTGGGTTTTGGGTTTCGGGCATAGTAACGTCCAAAAGTTTTTGAACCTATTGGTCCAATCCCTCAACCCTAGGGGGAACCCACCGAGTCGCTGAGACATATAAAGGAAGAAAAGTCAGTAATGATGAAGAACGGTCTTTAATAGAAGAAGAAACAAATGGTATACTTACGAGTGCGATTCCACAATTCTAGGAAAGATGGAGTCGAGGCCGGGATAATGTCTGTCACGACCCAAAATCTCACCTGTCGTGATGGCGCCTATCTCGATACTAGGCAAGCTGACAATCTCAATAAACCACCATATATTTTAAGTTTGAAAACATAATAATTAAATTCAGCGGAAGAAATCTCACAAATACATATATAAACACTCCCAAAAACCCAGTGTCACTGAGTATATGAGCATCTAAATGAATACAAAGTATGACTGATAAAATCACTGTCTGAAAATATAGAATAATACAATAACTAAAAGGAAGGGAGTCAAAGTCTGCGGACGCCAAGGAGCACGGGGCGTACTCTGGGCTGGTAGTGCACTGAGAGATGACTGACCCTGATGAAAACTGTATGAACCATAGCTGGATGATGCACCACTGTGAACTGGATGACCCGTTTGAGCGTGTCTGTAAGGACGACCCCTGTTGTGGTAAGACTGCCCTCCAGAAGGTACCTTACCAGAACCGCCTGAACCTCGAGGCCTCTTGGCCTCCCTCTCACCACGCTCCTAGTTACGGACCACCTCTATCTGTCGAGCAATGTCAACCACCTCATCAAAAGTGACACCCGATACCCTCTCCCTAGACATAAGTAACCGCAACTGATATGTGAGGCCATCAATGAACCTCCTAATCCTCTCCCTATCATAGGAAACCAATTAAACTGCATGACGAGCCAACTCAGAAAATCTCATCTCATACTGTGTCACACACATGCCATCCTGACGTAACTGCTCAAACTGTCTGCGTAGCTCCTCTTTGCGAGACTGCGGCACAAACTTCTCCAAAAGGAGAATGGAGAACTCCCGCCATGTAAGTGGTGCTGCACTGATCGGCCTGTGCCTCTTATAAGCCTCCTACCATCTGAAGGCGGCCCTAGAAAACTAAAAAGTAGTGAAAGAGACCCCAATGGTCTCTAAAATACCTGTTGTCCGAAGCATCCACTGGCAGTTATCCAAAAAACCCTGAGCATCCTCTGACTCAGCATCGCTAAATGATGGTGGTCGAAGCCTCCCAAATCTCTCAAGTCTCCTCTGCTCATCATTTGCCATAACGGGGACTACTGGGGCTTGAGCAGCTGCAGCTGGCTGGACTGGTAGTGCCCCCGGTATTTGAATTCCCTGCACTACCTGATCTGGAGTACGAGCAACAGGAGTATGAGTACCTCCCCCGGCCTGAGAAGTGGCAGGTGCGGCCTGAGATGAAACCACCCGATCAAGGCCAGTACAAACTGTCAATATCTGGGTAAGAGCCTCCTGAAGGCCTGGAATCACAATGGGCATAACTGGTGCCTGAGCTGGTCCTGTTGGCTCAGCTATATCTAGAATCTGCTCCTGAGCTGGAGCAACCGGTGGTGCTACAGGTGCTGCTCCAACTACTATACGAGCTACACCTCGACTTCTACCTCTATCATGGCCGCGGCCTCTCATGGCCCTAACTCGTACCACTGGTGGCTGACTGTCCGATCCGGTATTACGTGTCCTCTCATCTGTGAGAGAATAGAATAATAGAATTTTAGTTTTCGGAATCACCAAATTCGCACAACAGAATACAAGAATGTGAGTTTTTCCTAAGGGTTCGGCAACATCTCGAAGATAAGTACAGACATCTCCGTACCGATCCGCAAGACTCTACTAAACCTGCTCATAACTCGTGAGACCTAAGTAACCTAGGCTTTGATACCAACTTGTCACGACCCAAAATCTCACCTGTCGTGATGGCACCTGTCTCGATACTAGGCAAGCTGACAATCTCAATAAACCACTATATCTTTTAAGTTTGAAAAAATAATAATTAAATTCAGCAGAAGAAATCTCACAAATACATATATAAACATTCCCAAAAACCCAGTGTCACCGAGTACATGAGCATCTAAATGAATACAAAGTCTGACTGATAAAATTAGTGTCTGAAAATATAGAACAGTACAATAACTAAAAGGAAGAGAGTCAAAGTCTGCGGATGCCAAGCAGCTACCTTGATGGTCTCCAACAAAATAAACTCTGAAATCTAGCAGCAGCCGTATCCGGGAGTACCTGGATCTGCACACGAGGTGCAAAGTGTAGTATGAGTACAACCAACTCAATAAATAACAAGACTAACCTTTGGGCTGAAAGTAGTGACGAGCTCAGCAGGAACAATCCAGTATAGAAATAACAATACAGAAATGCAGGCATGCTTTCAGGTTCAACAGTTACTCTCAGTACAAATAAAATAGATCAATTCTGAACAATATGAGGAATATGACATCTATGTATCTACATGCCAATGTACACACTCTATGTGATGCACCTTAGTGAAAACTCCATGTACTCACAATCTAAAATACGCAATCACTCAGTACTGTATATGGCCAATCCAGCCTAGGGAAGATCCATCCCAAATATATATGTATATCCATCAACTGACAATCAGTCAGTCAGTACTGTATAAGGCCAATCCAACCTAGGGGAAGATCCATCACTAAATATCAATGATTCGGAAGATCCATCTCAGATATATATATATATATATATATATATATATATATATACCAACTACGCTCACTTTAGGGGTGCAGACTCCGGAGGGGCTCTTTTAGCCCAAGCGCTATAATAGCTAGATCCAGGCATAGATAATTAAACATAGCTATCACTCAGAATCTCCAATCTTTCGGGCTCTTAATAACATAAAGAATCAACCCGACATGATGATATGAAGTATCAATGAATGACAACAGAGACTGAGATATGATATGCACGTGATAGATGTGACTGAGTACAAAATTATAATTTAAACAATAATTCAACAACAATACAACCCATGTGGGTCCCAAAATATATCGGTATGTTGCCTAAACATGATCTTTAATATGAGTCTCAGCTCAATTTATCTAACACGTGGAGGATATGCGGATAATGTCATTTATTTAATTATGCTACTCCACGGAATCAATTTAAGTCACAATTTCTATGATGCACGCCCACACACCCGTCACCTAGTATGTGCGTCATCTCCAAACAATTCATACAACACGAAATTCAGGGATTTATACCCTCAAACCAAGTTTAGAAGTGTTACTTACCTCAAAACCGCGTAATTTCTTACTCCGTTATGTCCTTGCCTCATGAATTGGTCTCCAAACGTTCCGAATCCATCCACAAGCAGTATAGTACAATCAATATAGGCTAAAGGAATCAATTCCACAAGAAAATACGAAATTATAGCCAAAAAACCGAAATCGGCTCAAACCCGCACCCCCGGGCCCATATCTCGAAATCTGACAAAAGTCACAAAACCCAAAAGCCCATTCACTCACGAGTCTAACCATACCAAATTTACTCAAATCCGATAAAAAAATCCCATTCAAAACCTCAAAATTCTAGTCCAAGAACTCTTCCTCATTTTCCCCAAATTTTCATCTCAAAACACTAATTAAATAATGAAAACAATGATATATTCGTGTATATTGACCAAATCCGAGTTAGAATAACTTACCCCAATATTTTTCCTTGAAAATCTCTCAAGAATTGCCTCTCCCCAAGCTCCAATTTGTCAAAAATGGAAAATGGGACGAAGCCCCTATTTTATAACTTAAAGTTTCTGTCCAGGGGCTGCCCTCGATCGATCTTGCCCTCGATTTCTGCCCCCGATCTCCAATCTCGATTTCCAGCAGGTGTTTAAGTCCAAATTTTGACCCGTTAACCATCCGAAACTCACCCGATGCCCTCGGGACCTCAAACAAATACACCAACAAGTCCTAAAATATCATATAGAGCTATTGGAATCATTAAAACTCCATTCCGGGGTCGTTTACACATAAGTCAATATCCGGTCAACCTTTTCAACTTAAATTTTTAACCTTGAGACTAAATGTCTCAATTCATTCCGAAATCTCTCCGAACTCGAACTTACTATCCTGGCAAGTCACAATACAGCTATAAAGTACAGAATGAGCAGTAAATGGGGGAATGGGTTTACAACTCTAAAAATGACCGTCCGGGTCATTATATCCTCCCCCTCTTAAATAAACGTTCGTCCTCGAACGGGTTTAGAATTATATCTGAAGTGATGAAAAAATGAGGATAGTAGCAACGCATATCATGCCCGGTCTCCCAAGTCGCCTCCTCGACCGGATGACCCCTCCACTGTACTTTTACTAAAGCAATGCTCTTCAATCTTAGCTTTCTAACCTGTATGTCCAAAATGGCCACTAGTTCCTCGACATAAGATAGATCCTTGTCCAACTGGACTGAGCTGAAGTCTAACACATGAGACGGATCGCCGTGATACTTTCGGAGCATGGAAACATGAAACACTAGATGAACTGCAGTAAGACTAGGTGGTAGTGCGAGTCTGTAAGCCACCTCTCCAATTCTCTCAAGAATCTCAAAAGGCCCAATATACCTAGGGCTAAAATTGCCCTTCTTCCTGAATCTCATAACACCTTTCATGGGCAAAACTCGGAGCAAGACCCGCTTACCAACCATGAATGCAACATCATGAACCTTCCGATCCGCAAATATTTTCTGTCTAGATTGGGCTGTACGAAGTCGATCCTGAATTAATTTAACCTTTTCCAAAGCATCTTGAGCCAGGTATGTACCCATTAGTATAGCCTCGCCAGGTTCGAACCAACCCACTGGAGACCGGCACCGCCTCCCATATAAGGCCTCATACAGAACCATCTTAATGCTCGACTGGTAGCTGTTGTTGTTAGAAAACTCCGCAAGTGGCAAGAACTGATCCCAAGCACCCCCAAAATCTATCACACATGCACGAAGCATATACTCCAATATCTGGATAGTGTGTTCAGACTGTCCATCCGTTTGAGGGTGAATTGTTGTACTCAACTCCACACGAGTAACCAACTCTCGTTGTACGGCTCTCCAAAACCGTGATGTAAACTACGTACCCCGGTCAGAGATGATAGATACCGGTACGCCATGAAGCCTGACAATCTCACGAATGTAAACTTGAGCCAGCTGCTCCGAAGAGTAAGCAGTGACCACAGGAATGAAATGAGCTGACTTGGTCAACTGATCTATAATCACCCAAATAGCATCAAACTTTCTCAAAGTCTATGGGAGCCCAACTACGAAGTCTATGGTAATATGCTCCCACTTCCACTCTGTAATTTCAAGTCTCTGAAGCAATCTGCCCGGTCTCTATTGCTCGTACTTCACTTGTTGACAATTTAAACACCGAGCTGCAAACCCAACTATGTCTTTCTTCATTCGCCTCCACCAATAGTGGTGCCTCAAATCCCGATACATCTTCGCGACACCTGGATGAATGGAGTACCGCTAACTGTGAGCCTCCTGGAGAATCAACTCATGCAAACCAACTACATTAGGCACACATAGCCTACCCTGCATCCGTAATGCACCGCCATCTCCAATAAGGACTTCCTTGGCATCACCGTGAACCATGTCCTTAAGGACAAACAGATGAGGGTGATCATACTGACGTTCTCTGATGCGATCATAAATAGAAGACTGAGAAACGACACAAGCCAAAACTCGGCTCAGCTAAGAAATATCCAATCTGACAAATTGGTTGGCCAAGGCCTGAACATCCAAGGCTAAAGGCCTCTCTACTACCGGTAAGTATGCTAAGATGCCCAAACTCTATGCCTTACGACAAAAGGTATCGGCCAACACATTGGCCTTTCTGGGATGATAGAAAATGGTGATATCATAATCCTTAAGCAACTCCAACCACCTTCGTTGTCGAAAATTAAGATCCTTTTGTTTAAACAAATGTTGTAAACTCCAGTGATCGGTATAAACCTCACAATGGACACCGTACAAATAATGTCGCCAAATCTTCAAGGCATGAGCAATAGCTGATAACTCAAGTTCGTAGACCAGATAATTCTTCTCATGTACCTTTAACTGTCTGGACGCATAGGCAATCACCCTACCGTCTTGCATTAGCACTGCGCCGAGACCAATACGCGACACATCACAATACACTAACCCTGAACCTGTAGGAAACACCAATACTGGGGCTACAGTCAAAGCTGTCTTGAGCTTCTGAAAGCTCTCTTCACACTCATCTGACCACCTGAACGGAGCACCTTTCTGGGTTAATTTAGTCATAGGTGCCGCAATAGACGAGAAACCCTCCACGAAGCGACAATAATAACCGGCCAAGCCGAGAAAACTCCGAATCTCAGTAGTTAAAAATGGCCTGGGCCAACTCTGAACTGCCTCTATCTTCTTCGGATCCATCTTAGTTCCTTCACTGGACACTATGTGTCCCAAGAATGCCACCGAACTAAGCCAGAACTCACACTTAGAGAATTTGGCATAAAGTCTCTCCTCTCTCAGCCTCTGTAATACAATACCCAAGTGTTGTACATGCTCCTTCTGGCTACGTGAGTACACCAGAATATCATCAATAAATACTACGACAAATGAATCAAGATATGGCTGGAATACACTATTCATCAAGTGCATAAATATTGCTAGGGCGTTGGTCAGCCCAAAAGACATCACGAGAAATTCATAGTGGCCATAACGAATCCTGAATGTCGTCTTTAGAATATCCGAATCCCGAATTTTCAACTGGTGATACCCAGATCTCAAATCAATTTTGGAGAATACTCTCGCTCCCTAGAGTAGGTCAAATAAGTCATAAATATGCGGCAAAGGATATTTATTCTTGATTGTACCCTTATTTTGTTGCCTGTAATTAATGCACATCCACATAGTACCATCTTTCTTTTTCACAAACAAAACCAGTGCACCCCGGTGTGACACACTAAGCCTAATAAACCCCTTATCAAGGAGTTCCTGAAGTTGATCTTTCAACTCTTTCAACTTAGCTGGTGCCATACGATACGGGGGAATAGAAATAGGCTGAGTTCCTGACAACAAGTCAATACCGAAATCAATATCCCTGTCGGGTAGCATACCCAACAGGTCTGCAGGAAATACATCCGAAAAGTCTCACACTACCGGTACTGAATCAACAGGAGGCGTATCTGGATCAACATCTCTCACAAAGGCCAAATATGACAAACACCCCTTCCCAACCATACATTGGGCATTCAAAAAAGAAATTACCCTGCTGGGAACATTATCTAGACAACCTCTCCATTCGACCTTCGGCAACCCCGGCATCGCTAACGTCACAGTTTTTTTGTGACAGTCTAGAATAACATGACATGGAGACAACCAATCCATACCCAGGATTACATCAAAATCAACCATACTGAGTAATAAGAGATCAACTCTAGTCTCCAGTCCCCCAATAGTTACCACACACGACCGATATACACGGTCCACAATAATAGTATCGCCCACCGGCATAGATACACGAACAGGTGAAACTAAGGACTCACAGGGCATATCCAGGTAATGAGTAAAATATGATGATACATACGAATAAGTGAAACTAGGGTAAAATAATATAGAAGCATCCCTGTGGCACACTGAGGCAGTACCTATGATTACTGCATTTAAAGATACAACATCTGGTATGGTAGGAAAAGCATATAATCGGGCCTGACCGCTACCTGATCGGCCTACCCCTCTTGGGCGACCCCTAGATGACTGAGCCTCACCCCGAGCTGGCTGGGCAGGTAGTGGAGCTACTGGTGCAGAAGTCGTAACATGACTCCTCTGCTGAACTGGACCTCACGTAAGGCGGGGACAATATCTCTTTATGTGGCCCAAGTCTCCACACTCAAAGCAACCCCTTTCTAAAAAGGCTGGTAAGTTCTAAGGCGAACCTCGAGAACCAGAATAACTACCAGAAGAACCTGGTACAGATGATCCCTGAACTGAAGGAGCACAGGGCGTACTCTGGGCTAGAAGTGCACTGAGAGATGACTGACCCAGATGAGAACTATACGAACCATAGCTGGATGATGCACCACGATGAACTGGATGAACCATTTGAGCATGTCTGTAAGGACGCCACCTGTTGTGGTAGGACTGCCCTCCAGAAGGTACTCCACCAGAACTACTCGAACGTCGAGGCCTCTTGGCCTCTCTCTCACCACACTCCTAGCTACGGACCACCTCTATTTGCCGAGCAATGTCAACCACCTCGTCAAAAGTGGCCCCCGATACCCTATCCCTAGTCATAAGAAAATGCAGCTGATATGTGAGGCCATCAATGAACCTTCTAATCCTCTCCCTATCAATGGGAACCAACCAAACTGCGTGACGAGCCAACTCAAAAAATCTTATCTCGTACTGTGTCACATACATGCCATCCTGGCGTAACTACTCAAACTGTCTGTGCAGCTCCTCTCTGCGATATTGTGGCACAAACTTCTCCAAAAAGAGAACGGAGAACTCCCGCCATGTAAGTGGTGCTGCACTGATTGTCCTGCGCCTTTCATAAGCCTCATACTATCTGAAGGCAGCCCTAGAAAACTAAAAAGTAGTGAACGAGACCCCACTGGTCTCTAGAATACCCGCTGTCCGAAGTATCCGCTGGCACTTATCCAGAAAAACCTGAGCATCCTCAAACTCAGCACCGCTAAATGATGGAGGTCGAAGCTTCCCAAATATCTCAAGTCTCCTCTGCTCATCATCTGCCATAACGGGGACTACCGGGGCCTGAGCAACTGCAACTGGCTGGACTGTTAGTGCCCCCGGTATCTGAATTCCCTGCACTACCTGATCTAGAGTACGAAAAATAGGGGTATGAGTACCTCCCCCGGCATGAGAAGTGGCAGGTGCGGCGAAACCACCTGAGCAAGGCCATTGCAAACTGTCAATATCTAGGCCAGAGCCTCCTGAAGGCCTGGAATCATAATGGGCACAGCTGGTGCCTAAGCTGGTTCTGTTGGCTCAGCTATATATGGAATCTGCTCCTAAGCTGGAGCAGCTGGTGGTGCTACATGTGCTGCTCCAACTATTGTACGGGCTACACCTTGACCTCTACCTCGGCCCCGGCCTCTCGCGGCCCTACCTAGTGGCAGACCGTCCGATTCGGTATTACGTGTCCTCACCATCTGTGAGAGAATAAAATAATAGAATTTTAATTTTCGAAATCAACAAATTCGCACGACAGAATACAAGAAGGTGAGTTTTTCCTAAGGGTTCGGCAGCCTCTCGAAGATAAGTACAGACGTCTCCATACCGATCCGCAAGACTCTACTAAACCTGCTCATGACTCGTGAGACCTATATAACCTATGCTTTAATACCAACTTGTCACGACCCAAAATCTCACCTGTCATGATGGCACCTATCTCGATACTAGGCAAGCCGACAATCTCAATAAACCACCATATATTTTAAGTTTGAAAACATAATAATTATATTCAGCGGAAGAAATCGAACAAATACATATATAAACACTCCCAAAAACCCGGTGTCACTGAGTACATGAGCATCTAAATGAATACAAAGTTTGACTGATAAAATCACTGTCTGAAAATATAGAACAGTACAATAACTAAAAGGAAGGGAGTCAAAGTCTGGGGACGCCAAGCAGCTACCTTGATGGTCTCTAATAAAATAAACTCTGAAATCTAGCAGCCGCCGTATCCGGGAGCACCTAGATCTGCACACGAGGTGCAGAGTGTAGTATGAGTACAACCAACTCAATAAGTATCAAGATTAACCTTTGGGCTGAAAGTAGTGACGAGCTCAGCAGGTACAGTCCAGTATAGAAATAACAATATAGAAATGTAGGCATGCTTTCAGGTTCAATTGTTACTCTCAGTACAAATAAAATAGATCAATTCTGAACAATATGAGGAATATGACATCTATGTATCTACATGCCAATGTACACACTCTATGTGATGCACCTTGGTGAAAACTCCGTGTACTCACAATCTAAAATACGCAATCACTCAGTACTGTATATGGCCAATCCAACCCAGGAAAGATCCATCCCAAATATATATGTATATCCATCAACTGACAGTCAGTCACTCAGTATTATATAAGGCCAATCCAACTCAGGGGAATATCCATCACCGAATATCAATGATTCGGACAAGATCTATGTCCAGGAAATATCCATCCCTCAATATAAATGCTTCGGACAAGATCCATGCCCAGGGAAGATCCATACTTCAATACATATCTATGACAAGATCCATGTCCAAGGAAGATCCATCTCAGATATATATATACTAACTACACTCACTGTGGGTGCAGACTCTGGAGGGGCTCCTTCAACCCAAGCGATATAATAGCCAGATCCAGGCATAGATAAATAAACATAACTATCACTCAGAATCTCCAATCTCTCAAGCTCTCAATAACATGAAGAATCAACCCGACACGATGATATGAAGTATCAACGAATGACAACAGAGACTGAGATATGATATGCAAGTGATAGATCTGGCTGAGTACAAAATTGTAATTTAAACAATAATTCAACAACAATACGACCCATGTGGGTCCCAAAATATATCGGCGTGTAGCCTAAACATGATCTTTAATATGAGTCTCAGCTCAATTTATCTAACACATGGAGGATATGCGGATAATGTCATTTATTTAATTATGCAACTCCACGGAATCAATTTAAGTTACAATTTCCATGATGCACGCCCACACGCTCGTCACCTAGCATGTGCGTCATCTCCAAACAATTCATACAATATGAAATTCAGGGATTTATACCCTCAAAACTAAGTTTAGAAGTGTTACTTACCTCAAAATCGCGTAATTTCTTACTCCGTTATGCCCTTGCCTTGTGAATTAGTCTCCAAACGTCCCGAATTTAGCTACAAGTAGTACAGTACAATCAATATAGGCTAAAGGAATCAATTCCACAAGAAAATACAAAATTATAGCCAAAAATCCGAAATCGGCTCAAACCCGGCCCCCGGGCCCATGTCTCGAAATCCGACAAAAGTCACAAAACCTGAAAGCACATTCACTCACGAGTCTAACCATACCAAATTTACTAAAATCCGATAACAAAATCCCATTCAAAACCTCAAAATTCTAGTCCAAGAACGCTTCCTCATTTCCCCCAAATTTCTATCTCAAAACACTAATTAAATGATGTAAAACAATGATATATTCGTGTATATTGACCAAATCCGAGTTAAAATCACTTACCCCAATATTTTTCCTTAAAAATCTCTTAAAACTCGCCTCTCCTCAAGCTTCAATTTGTCAAAAATGGAAAATGGGACGAAGCCCCGTTTTATAACTTAAAGTTTCTGTCCAGGCGCTGCCCTCGATCGATCCTGCTCTCGATGAATCTTTCCCTCGATTTCCTGCCCTCGATCGATCCTGCCCTCGATTTCCTACCCTTGATCTCTAGCCCCTCTTTCGAGTAGCTGTTTAAGTCCAAATTTTGATCCGTTAACCATCCGAAACTCACCCAAGGCCCTCGGGATCTCAACCAAATGCACCAACAAGTCCTAAAACATTATACGAAACTATTGAAATCATCAAAACTCTATTCTGGGGTTGTTTATACATAAGTCAATAACCGGTCAACCTTTTCAACTTAAGACTAAGTGTTTCAATTCATTCCGAAATCTCTCCGGAATCGAACTGACTACCCCGACAAGTCACAATACAACTATAAAGTATAGAATGAGCAGTAAATGGGGGGAATGGGGCTACAACTCTCAAAATGGCCGTCCGGCTCATTACAATGTCACTGGTGGCAACTGAAACTAATAGTTCCATCCACCCATGGTCGTTATCATCATCCATGTTGGATAGCAGTGCATGGTGGCCCCGCTTGCTGAAATTAATCACCCCCCCACGGAAGATCTTGGGGGAATAAAGGTTCTTCACGTGAGCTAGGGATAGCTCCTCCCCCGTTTCTTGGCTTAAGCGCCGAAGGCAAGAAATTGTCCTCTACACGGAGGGACTCACCTATGCCAAACATACCTGGTAGCGGAGGCAGAACTCCACAATGATGGAGTCAAGCTCTCCGCTCAGAGAGAACATCCCCAAAGTGAAAGGATACGTATAGAAGTACGTAAAACCCTTCTTGGGTAAGGTTACCCGCTTCGCTAGATCGGGAGCAATAATGTCCAAATCCTAGCAATGACAATCTTCCTTCACAGTATGAATACTGGAAGGACGGATGGAAGAAGGATATCTGCCAACAGTCCATGTACGAGGGTTAGCAGAAGAAAATTTCTCTTCGAAGTCTTTAGTTGTGACAAGACTTCTGGGGATGATGGTGCTCACTGTAGAAGGACCAACTTCATCGGCTTTGCTTTTGTTCTTCGAGGAACTAAGGTTTTTAGAAGAAGAAGCCATTCTATGTTAGAGAAGAAGGAAAAGATTTTCTCTTATGAAACAAATTAAAGGAAGATCGAAGAACAGAGTACAAGTTGAATGAAGAGAGTTTGGTGAATTATGAGGTATGGACAAAGGAGACTGATGCGTGTAAGTAAAGATTTAGGCGGCTAAACTCGTGGCCATGATTACCTCGATAGCCATCAAAAGTTATGCTGAATCGTGGGGTGACACGTGTTTGGGGCATTAAATGCGGAAAGACGTGCGTCTAATCAACCGTCAGAAGATTTTCAGAGGGGGTCAGTAAAATTTCTGCCAAAAAGAATATTTCTACCAACTTCCCGGTGACACAAAATTATGGCACCGGAAAGCAGGGGGACTATCTGTATAGGGTAAAATATGTTGTATTAAATGATCATATAAAAAAATGACACGTGGAGCCGAAGGAAGAGGATAGCTAAAACCGAAGACAAATATTCCATCTGTTACCGGAAAGAATGGTGCTCATAAAGATGAAATAAATGCCCACCACCCAATAGCATTTAATGAAGAATATTCCACAGTATTTAGTACACTGCCTGTTATAAAGAATTTATCATTCATGTCCGTCGTTACACATTCTTTAATGGCCCTCAAAATTGACATTAAAGAAGGGGATGATCCTAAGACCTTGTTCCCTAGGTGGAGCTATAAATAGTGAGCTCTATTATCATTGTAAATGACACGAATTTTCTGGCAAACTTATGCTACAATCTATTCAAAACTTTATACAATTTTATCTTCTTGCTTTCGATTTCACTGTTGTTGTGCCCGGAAGCTCTGCTCCCAGAACTACTGTTTCTGCTATTTCATTTTCATCTCAAGGCTAAGTGTTGTATATTTATTCAATTCTTCTATTATTTCAGGATCAAATTAATTCACTTGTCTAGAAACCACGTATAAATTTAACTGTACTGTTTTACGGGTAAACATCTGTGTTCTTGAATTTTTGAATTTTTTGTTGAGAAAAGTTGTTAACTTCAGGGAAAGATATTGTATGAGGAAGAAGAAATAATCGAGGCGGGGGTTAAATATTAAATTCGTGTTCAATGATATGGGTGGATCGAATTTATACATACAAATTTGGTAATTTAATTCATATTGGGTTACACCAGAACCAATCACACGTTGTTGCCATGTGATTAGGAGGTCGTGGTTTGACCGTGGAAACACTCTCTTTCAGAAATGCAGAATAAGATTTCATACAATAGACCCTTGTGCACGACCTTTCCCAAACTCCATGCATAGCAGGAGCTTAATGCACCGAGCTGTCCTGTTTTTAATTTTAGCATTTTAGGGGAATTTTAAAGTCAAAAGAAAACGTAATGTTGGACCTACAGAAAACGTTGAGGGCAATGGTGGACCAATAGGTTAATGGAGATATTTATAAACCAAATTGAATAGGTTAGGGATATTTTTGGCCATTTTCGTGTATATAAATTACTCCCTTCGTCTCATATTATCAGTTGTGATTACTAAAAATAATTGTCTCAAATTATTTGTCACTTTAGAAGTTCAAGACAAAATTGATTATCTTTTTTTTTTTTACCCTTAGTAATAATTATCCTTAAAGACTATAAATACCTCGATTATGGATAACTTTATTCAAATACCAATGAAGAAAGATTAAATATTAAGACATGAATAAGGGTAAAATAGTCAAAATTTCATCCTAATTAATTTTTCTTAAGAAACGTATACAAGAAAATCATGACATATAATATGAAACGGAGGGAGCATATAGTAGGAGTAGTAAATAATTCAGATTTCTGTGCATATTAGAGGTAAGGGGTAAATTCTGGAGCCCCCCAAGAGAAATAAAAACAGAGACGATGTTTTCTGAAGAAAAAAAAAAAGGGAAAGAAACCAGAAAAACCTGCTCCGTGTAAAATATTACTGCCAAATCCTACGTAGTAGGTCACCCTTATTTATGAGGAATAAAACAGTCTCCATAGTTTTAATTAATGCAGGCTACTTCTCAATTCAGATGAGCTAGCTACTAATTATAGCACCTAAAGAGTTTAAGGCCTCATTTGTTTTTTTTTAAAGATTAAAATGTCTGAATCTGAATACACGTCTGAATATCAAAATGTGTATTAAGATCTGAATACTAGATGATTAAAACTGTTTGATTTTTTAACATCTGAATGTATAAAATTTACGTTTATTTAAAAATTAATAAACATAAAATTTAAATAAAATACTAATTAATCTAATATTACATCACTAAAATATATAGCTTTTTAAAATATGATAGTTGCTGGTGGTAATGGCTAATGGTAGTGCTTGTGAATGCTGATTAAAAACGGTGGTTGGTAGTAGTTTAGGGTAGTAGTTAGTGGTGATTGGTAGTGGTGGCTATTATGATTGAGAATGGTGGTGGTGGGTGGTGATATTTAATAATGGCGGGTGGTGGTGGTAGTTGTGATTGAGGAAGATGGTGGTGGGTGGTGGTAGTTTATAATGATTGGCAGTGCCAGCTATGGTTGTTGATGGTGATGGGATGGTTAGCTGTGGTAGTTGAGGTAAATGAGTGTTGGTTGTCGTTAATGATGGTGGTGGGAGTGGTGGGGATGGTGGGTGGTGGTAGTCGACAATGGTGGCGGCTATGATTGAGGATGATGGTGGTGGTGGGTGGCATGGTGGTAGTTAATAATGGTAGGCGGTGACGGCAGTTAATAATGAATATGGATGATAGCATCTTAATGAAATTAAGTCTCATGCCTATTCAGACCCATTAAGTGATTGTGAAGTAAAAAAAACAAACACACTTAACGATTAAGATCTGAATAATTAAGATTCAGACTTTGAAAATAAACGCACTTAATATATGAGATCTGAATGATTAAGATTCAGACCTCCATTAAGTGCAAACAAATGAGGTCTAAGGCTACTTCTTAATTCAGATGTCTTACCTTTCATAATTTTGTATAAGAAAAATTACAATGTATAATGTGTACTTTTTATTTGGTTTTGAGTATCCAAATTTTGATTTAAAAGCTAAAACTATTCGATTCCAATTTAGCATTGATTTTCAATTAGCGAAAACTGAAATAAATTGAAACAACAAGAAGACATAAGTTCAAATTCCAATAGCCTTATGTTACTAGTCCTTCCTTGGTTAACTATGTGAATTTAAATTAAAAAAAGAAAAGCAAAGTTGGTAGATCCCATTTGTGACAATCTTGGTCTAGTACTTCATAGTGAAGCTAGGAATGAGATCCCATCCGGCAGAGTTTTGAGTTTCCTCTAGTTTCTCAATATTGTAGTGGTAAATGGTTGCAATCTCTCTCTCTCTCTCTCTCTCTCTCTCTCTCTCTCTCTCTCTCTCTCTCTCTCTCTCTCTCTCTCTCTCTCTCATATATATATATATATATATATATATATATATATATATATATATATATATATATATATATATATAATGACACTATGGTGATTTAAATATTTATTTATATAAAGGAACAACAAAATTTAATTAAATAGAGAAGTTTTATGTATAATAATACAACAATCGTCAAAATGTCGAAGAGAATTCTCCAAAATCAACTTATCTGCAATGAAAGATCAATTTTAATTTAATCTATTATATATATGGTGACACTAATATATGTAAGAGATAATGAACTTGACAACAAACATGTATGGTAGAAGGTCATTTGGTATTAAAGTATTTAAGTATTCTTCTTGGTAGTAATTGTTGGTATCATATTCTGCTGAGTTAAAAACTAAAAAATATTTTGTTTCCATAAAACCTAGCAATCAACATTTTATTTAGTTGAGCAACATATTCATTTCTGCTAGCTAAGATAGCTATTTAATTTCCAGCATGTAATATGCACAAATTGTATTTTAATCTAATGATGAATTTTTTTTTTTTTATTAAATGCACTACTATTACCATTATGGTTGATAACCAAGTATCTTGGAAGAACCAAATCATCTTTTATTGAATGTTTTTTTTCGTTTCCGACACGAAGCAAGAAGTCACTGAATGTTGGATCTGTTATTACTTTTATATTTCTTGTCAGTTGAATTATTTTTCATTTGAGGCCATACGTATAATTTTGGCAAGTTATCCGTTCACACTTTATACTTTCGTCAATTTTGAAACTACCGGTAGTACTTGATAGAAATCACCTCCCAAACCAGTACTTTTCCACCAAACGATTCATTGATATTCAATTTATGTCTAAACCTGCGAGCAATTGTTTCGCTCATTGGACGCTTAGCCATAAGCGCTTCATTTCATATTATCAACTTTCCTTTCCTTGTAAATTTACCACTATTGCTCTGCTTTGATATATTTGTGATAGGTTTTTTAATTGTTTGAAGAGGTATATCAAATCTAAAATTGAGTTGTACGATCTCATAATAAAATCATTCCTGGTACACCACTTGTTATTATTGCTAACAATATCATGCCTCTTTATCTGACAATTGCAAGTAATGTATGACACAGAAATATCATTTTGATTCTGCCGGAGGCATTTAAAAAGGATAATCCTGCTATACCATGGTTGGCTCTTTATAGTATAGTCTTGAAAGCTTGTTCTTGTTTAGGGTTTAGCTTTGATATGCTTCCTCAAACACTTGTATGACCTTTTGATTCTTAATACTATACTAACCTTTTTTACTTTGTGTTTTAAATTTTTTAAATTTTTTTATGGAATAAATTTATGTACCCTAAGATTTTTTTTTCACTTGAAAAATAATTTACTCATATGATGAATTAAAAAATAATTAGATTGGATTCTCTTGCTAATAATTAATTGAAAGATTTAATTATTTGATCTTAAATAAAAATAATTTATTTTATGTTGATTCAGATTCTTTATATTAGTTCATCTCTTGCTTTGTAAATTTAATCATAATTATAATTTTATCCACCATAAATTTTATTTTTAAAGAGTAAAAAGATCGATCTAACCTTCTACTTTTAGATCTTGATTTTTGTAGAATTATTAGTGGTATTGACTCTTACCAACCATTTTTCGTTCTCTTTCTCACACATTTATATTCTTAAATATTTTCTTCTTTAATAATTGGGGTATATTTTTGCAATATTACACGAAAGATAATAAAAAAATATTATTTGAGTAAAAAGCATTTCAAAATAATATAAAAATATATTGTCGTGGAGATATTTTTTCCTCTCAATTTTAATGCTTTATGCAGTCCATTTAACATTACTTTTATTTTTATTGGTATTGGACATTATGGAGTGGTAATATATTGCCAATACTGAGGATTCTTATGAAAATAATTTTATTAAACCTTCCTACATATTTTTAATAGGAATTTAATAGTCAAAATTTTATTAATTTTAAAATCTTAAATATTAAAAAAATTAACATAGAAGGTATTATAGACCAAACAATAGGTAATTACAGTTATGTCATTTCCCTATGAATTATTCTTTTTAATATTTTAAGGCTATTTTGGTCTATCAATATTGTATTCGTACATTTATAATAGATAGATAGATAGATAGATGCTCTTCTTTTTTTCTTAATGGATTTGGACAGCACAATACATTCTCAAATTAAATTAGTAATAGGACAATATAATATATTTTCAAATTAAATTAGTAATAAGAATTTTTAGGAAGTATATCCTAAAAGTCTCCATCCCAAAAGTAATTATACTAATAGGAAACCTAACCTAAAGTTATTAAGTTTACGTGCTAACATGTAGTATTATATGTCTATGCCCGAGAGTAATTATACTTATAGGTTCCTAATAAGAATCCTAACGTGTAGTATTATGCCTTAAAACTAATAGATTTACAAGACTAATGTCTAGAATTCCACTTATGTCCTTTCATTGTGAGTTATTATACTTAATATTATAAGATTATTTTTGTAAACCAACATTGTATTCATGCTTTTATAATAGTAATATATATATATATATATATATATATATATATATATATATATATATATATATATATATATATATATATATATATATATATATATAAATTAATGAGTGGGCCGAGTGGGCTTACACATGTATCATCCCCATCCTCATTCATGGATCTCCCCATTCTTCCACTATTCTTCGCGTGTTTATCTCACTACAAATTTTATTTTATTTTTAAGAGAAAGAAAGAGACATATAAAAAGGGAGGGAAAATTAAAAACTCGTTGATGTGACCCTTTTGCATGTTTTTTGTTGAGTATCCTTTTGTGTACGGTCAAAATCGATTCTCAGTCATAAAGACCAGTCGAGACAATGACGTTTCAATCGACGGGTATCCACATGGCAAGCTTGGAAGAATTCCGAAGTAGAGACGTCGAGCTTTGAGCTATAAGACCAATCAACGGCAAAACTAGATATCATTATCGAGCCCGCGTCCGAATCGGATTACGGGGTAACGCCGATCGACACATGCCCCGAATATCGATGCTCCAAGGTAGAACCGAGCTCGAACTAAGACTGGGTATTCGATCTAGCACTAAGCTCGAGTCAGTGCCAAGTTTGCAGACAAGAGCCGTTACAACCGCACCAAGGGAGAGAATCTTGGCGAGAATCAAGGGAGAGACAAACCATCATGGTTCTACACTATATGTATTATTTTATTATGTTGTTATAGATAAAGTAGTGACCCTCTACTATAAAAAGGGAGAGAGGCTGCAATAGATGGGGGCCTTGAAAAAAATACATTAAGATTTTATTGTGCTTGTTCCCCCAATATTTTCGAGTCTTCCCGTCCATCATTCCCATTTCATAGCAAAAAATACCTGTATTGTCATTTTGTCTCAAAGAAATTTGCATACCCTTAGAACCATATCTAAATTTAACGTTATCCGATTTTTCGGGTAAACAGTTTGGCGCCCACCGTGGGGCTAAGGGTAACAGTGATTGTTTGGTATAAATCTACAGTACACTCCAACTTACAACTTTGAATCAGCAATAGCTCTACCTATCGACCTCGAAGCCGGCATTCAAGATGAAACCAACAACTTGGTGCCCGGGGCCGGAAGGCTACCTAACAACGGCAACGAGGCTCGAATCGAAGAACGTGAAATTCGAGCCGAAGTACCATTGGATATCAATTCGCAAATAGCTCTAGAAGCGAATCAGCGTTCTGAACCGGAAAGAAGCGTTCAGGGCGGTGCTCTATCCATAGCCCGAGACACCTACAACACGGGGGAAATCGGGGTCAGCTTGCATATGATTTTCGAAATGTTACAAGCCCAACAAGCAGCAATAGCTCAGTTGCAGAGCCGAACTCATACGCAAAGCAGGCCGAACTCCAATCCGCTTCTTCGAGAAGTCACCCCCAGAACGGAACCCGCCGTAGTGAAATCAAACGAGCAGGAATCGGGGACCGCTCCTGAAATTGCTAAATTGCTCGAGGAACTCACAAAGCGAGTTGAAGCCAACGACAAAAAAATGGAAACGTATAACGCTAGGGTCGATAAATATGATAAAATGGCTCGATTCGAAAAAATTCATACAAAAGCCTTTTTCCCCGAGCGCGGCTCCAAAACCAATCGCCAAAAAATTCCGTATGCCCGAAATTCCCAAATATAACAGTACGACCGATCCTAACGAACACGTCACCTCCTACACATGTGCCATCAAAGGCAACGATTTGGAGGATGATGAGATCGAATCCGTGTTGTTGAAAAAGTTCGGAGAGACCCTCGCAAAGGGAGCAATGATCTGGTATCACAACTTACCACCAAATTCCATTGATTCTTTCGCCATGTTAGCAGACTCGTTCGTAAAGGCACATGCTGGTGTCATAAAGGTTGCAACAAGGAAATCGAACCTCTTCAAAGTAAAACAAAGGGGTAACGAAATGCTGAAGGAATTTGTATCCCGATTTCAAATGGAGCGTATGGACTTGCCACCGGTCACAGACGATTGGGCCATACAAGCTTTCACCCAAAGACTGAACGGGCTAAGTTCGACAGCATCACGTCGGCTGAAACAAAATTTGATCGAGTACCCAGCAATAACTTAGGCAGATGTACACAACCGGTACAAATAAAAAATCAGGGTCGAAGATGATCAATTGGGAGCTCCGTATGGGCCCGTACGTCAGAACCACACGACCACTAAAAATCAAAGGGAAACCAACAGAGAACAAAGGTCGAACAGAGACCGATACAAACCGTACGACACAGATCGGATGAACAATCGTTCAGCACGTGATACGGTTCGGAACAACCGAAGGATTGATCGGGGGCAAAATTCTCGGGGACTTATGAGCAAGAGCGGCTTTGATAAATATACAGATCCTATAGAAGTCCCTCGACTATCGGAATATAACTTCAACATTGGTACATCCACCATCGTATCGGCCATCGGACGCATCAAAGACACTAGATGGCCTCGACCTATGCAAACTGATCCTGCCCAAAGGAATCCCAATCAAATGTGCGAATATCATGGCACCCATGGCCATAGAATGGAAGATTGCAGGCAACTAAGAGAGGAAGTGGCCCGCCTATTTAACAAAGGGCACCTTCAGGAATTTCTGAGTGATAGGGCGAAGAACCATTTTAGAGACAAGGAATTCGGCAAACAAAACAAGCCAGAAGAATCGCAACACGTCATTCACATGATCGTCGATGGCGTCGATGCCCCCCAGGGACCGATGCTTAAACGCACTAAAATGTCGATTGTGAAGCGATCTCGAACTCAAGATTATACACCCACAGGGACTTTATCCTTCAGTGATGAAGATACAGAGGGAATCATCAAACCCCATAACGATGCACTGGTAATATCCGTACTCATGAATAAAACTAAGATTAAGTGTGTGTTAATTGATCCAGGTAGCTCGGCCAATATCATCAGATCGAGGGTCGTAGAACACCTCGGCCTGCAAGATCAGGTCGTACCCATAACTCTGGTTCTAAACGGATTCAATATGGCATGTGAAACCACTAAAGGCGAGATTACCCTACCGATAAACGTGGACGGAACCATCCAGCAAACAAAGTTTCACGTGATCGAAGGTGATATGAGATATAACGCCCTCTTCGGAAGGCCGTGGATCCACAACATGAGAGCCGTACCCTCGACCCTATACCAGGTCCTCAAATTCCCAATATCGGGAGGTGTCAAAATAGTGTACGGGGAACAACTGGCCGCAAAGAAAATGTTCTCCGTCGAAAAAGCAAAATCAATATCCTCGCCTTCCCCGATAAAAGGATCAGGTTCGAAGCAGAGCGCCAAATAGCAATCACAGACATCGGCTTCGACCCAGCCAGGTAAGCAGAACGTTGAAGAAGACGATGATGATCAATGGATCCCTCGATCTTTCGTAACCCCTGATGATTTCGATGCCACCAAATCAACAATTGAGGAACTGGAGCAAATCGTACTGATCGAACACTGGCCCGAAAGAAAGATATAACAGGGATCCCGCTGGACATAACGGCGCACCAGTTAAGCTTGAACCCTATGTTCAGACCGATGAAGAAAAAAAGAAGGCCCCAGTCCGAGGAAAAGCACGCATTCATAAAGGATGAGAGGACCATTTGGCCCATTTGCAGGAAACGTTCAAGATTCTGAGGAAATATAACATGAAGCTCAACCCCGAAAAATGTGCTTTCGGGGTCGGTTCGAGCAAGTTCCTCGGCTTCATGGTCTCAAATCGGGGAATTGAGATCAACCCTGACAAAATCAAGGCCATCGAAGACATCACCATCGTGGACAGCGTTTAAGCTATACAAAGGTTAACAGGAAGAATTGCAGCCTTAGGCCGGTTCATTTCAAGATCATCGGATCGAAGTCACAAATTTTTCTCCCTACTCAAAAAGAAGAACGACTTCGCCTGGACACCGGAATGCCAACAAGCGTTACAGGAATTAAAACGATACCTCTTGAGCCCACCACTGCTTCATACTCCAAAAGTGGACGAGCAGCTCTACCTGTACTTGGCGGTATCGGAAGTCGCCGTAAGCAGCGTCCTAGTTCGAGAAGAGCAAGGTACGCAATTTTCCGTTTATTACATAAGTCGGACCTTAGGGGAAGCGAAAACTAGGTATCCGCACTTAGAAAAATTGGCACTTGCCCTGGTAAGCGCATCTAGAAAATTAAGGCCGTACTTTCAATGTCACCTCATAAGCGTATTAACCACCTGCCAACTCCGTAATATTTTACATAGGCCCGAACTATCAGGCCGATTGGCCAAATGGGCCATCGAACTCAGTGGGTACGATATCGAATATCAACCCCGTACGGCCATCAAGTCTCAAATTTTGGCAGACTTTGTGGCCGACTTCACGCCAACCCTCATACCCGAAGTCGAAAGGGAACTCCTTTTGATATCAGGTATATCGTCCGGGGTATGGATCCTTTTTACGGACGGTGCTTCGAATATAAAGGGGTCCGGGTTAGGCATAGTTTTAAAAAACCCCACGGGTAACATTATTAGGCAAGCTATTAAAACTATCAGGTTAACTAACAACGAGGCCGAGTATGAAGCCATGATTGCAGGTCTCGAACTAGCTAGAAACTTGGGAGCAGAAGTCATTGAGGCGCACTGTGACTCTTTGGTGGTGGTGAGTCAAGTAAATAAAACCTTCGAAGTCCGATAAGGTAGGATGCAAAGGTATCTGGACAAACTGCTTATCACCTTACACCATTTCAAACAATGGACCTTACGGCATGTTCCATGAGAACGGAATAATGAGGCCGATGCTCTCACAAATTTGGGATCGTCGGTCGAGGTAGGTGATTTGAGCTCGGGGAATGTCGTCCAACTTTCAAGATCGGTAATCGAAGATGGGCACGCCGAAATAAATTCTACTAGCTTAACCTGGGATTGGAGAAACAAGTATATTGAGTACTTAAAAAATGGAAAGCTCCCTTCAGACCCTAAAGATTCCAGGGCCCTACGGACTAAAGCTGCTCGATTTACGTTGGCTGCGGACGGAACACTATATCGAAGAACATTCGATGGACCGATGGAGGTATGCGTGGGTCAGGGAGATACCAATTACATCCCCCGGGAAGTACACGAGGGCACTTGTGGCAATCACTCCGGTGCCGACACATTAGTCCGAAAAGTGATCAGAGCAGGGTATTATTGGATCGATATGGGAAAAGATGCAAAGAATTTGTTCGTAAATGTGATAAATGTCAGAGGTTTGCGCCAATGATCCATCAAGCCGGGGAGCAACTTCACTCGGTCCTATCCCCGTGGCCATTCATGAAATGGGGGATGGACATCGTCGGCCCTCTGCCGTCGACCCCAGGTAAAGCCAAATTTATTTTATTTATGACTGACTATTTTTCTAAGTGGGTTGAAGCGCAGGCGTTCGAGAAAATAAGAGAGAAAGAAGTCATAGACTTTATTTGGGATCATATCATATGCCGATTCGGGATACCCGCCGAAATAGTATGCGACAATGGGAAGCAATTCGTTGGCAGCAAAATCACAAAATTCCTCGAAGATCACAAAATAAGAAGGATATTATCAACACCATACCACCCCAGTGGGAACGGTCAAGCCGAATCAACGAACAAGACTATTCTTCAAAACCTGAAGAAAAGATTGGACGACGCAAAGGGAAAATGGATAGAAATCCTGCCCGAAGTCCTTTGGGCATACCGAACAAAGTCAAAATCCAGTACGGGGGCGACCCCGTTCTCCTTAGTATATGTTCCGAAGCATTGATACCAGTAGAAGTCGGTGAACCTAGTCCCATATTTCGATTCATGACCGAAGAATCAAATAACGAGGCTATGAACACCAGCCTTGAATTATCGGACGAAGGACGAGAAGCTGCCCTCATCCGATTGGCCGCCCAAAAGCAACGAATCGAAAGGTACTATAATCGAAGAACTAAACTCCGCCATTTCAAGCCCGGGGACATACTGTTAAGAAAAGTCACCATCAATACTCGGAATCCGAACGAAGCAAAATTAGGACCAAATTGGGAAGGACCATACCAGGTGCTCGAGAACGTTGGAAAAGGATCATACAGGCTCGGCATCATAAATGGCAAACAGCTATCAAGCAGTTGGAATGTATCATATCTAAAATGGTACTACTGCTAAGGCACGACCTTTCCATATTCATCTAACTAATCCATGCAGAAGTCCGAACAAGAGCTGAAAAAGATCTTTCGATCAAGAGCACGCATTGCACTCTTTTTCCCTTAGACCGGTTTTCTCCCAAATGGGTTTTTCGGCAAGGTTTTTAATGAGGCAACCATCGATCGTGCTGCACTTTCAACAATATCCGAGGCCTCTTTCCGACAAACCTCGAATACCGGGGGAGTATCCGGGCCCTCAAATACATCGAGTTCAGATGCAAGATAGTCATCTCACAACAAGGTTCCAACAGGAAAAATTGTAAGAGCCAACTGGTCAAAATGAACCATGCTCATATAGATCGGCCCAAACATAAACACATGTGCAATGACTTGAGATTTATTATGGAACCAGAATTAAGATTCACTCGACTATTAAGCCTACGGGCTACTATTATTCTTAGTTTGAGCAAAGCACTCACTCTACAATTTAAGCCTACGGGCTACTTACATTTCGAGTTCGAAACATTCACTCGACTATTAAGCCTACGGGCTACTGTTATTCTAAGTTCGAGCAAAGCACTCACTCTACCATTTAAGCCTACGGGCTACTTACATTTCGAGTTTGAAACATTCACTCGACTATTAAGCCTACGGGCTACTGTTATTCTGAGTTCGAGCAAAGCACTCACTCTACCATTTAAGCCTACGGGCTACATACATTTCGAGTTCGAAACATTCACTCGACTATTAAGCCTATGGGCTACTGTTACTCCGAGTTCGAGCAAAGCACTCACTCTACCATTTAAGCCTACAGGCTACTTAAATTTCGAGTTCGAAACATTCACTCGACTATTAAGCCTACGGGCTACTGTTATTCTGAGTTCGAGCAAAGCACTCACTCTACCATTTAAGCCTACGGGCTACTTAAATTTCGAGTTTGAAACATTCACTCGACTATTAAGCCTACGGGCTACTTACATTCCGAGTTCGAAATAATCACTCGAATATTAAGCCTACGGGCTACTGTTATTCTGAGTTCGAGCAAAGCACTCACTCTACCATTTAAGCCTACGGGCTACTTACATTTCGAGTACGAAATATTCACTCGACTATTAAGCCTACGGGCTACTGTTATTCCAAGTTCGAGCAAAGCACCCACTCTACCATTTAAGCCTACGGGCTACTTACATTTCGAGTTCGAAACATTCACTCGACTATTAAGCCTACGGGCTACTGTTATTCCGAGTTCTAGAAAAGCACTCACTCTACCATTTAAGCCTACGGGCTACTTATATTTCGAGTTCGAAACATTCACTCGACTATTAAGCCTACGGGCTACTGTTATTCCGAGTTCGAGCAAAGCACTCACTCTACCATTTAAGCCTACGGGCTACTTACATTTTGAGTTCGAAACATTCACTCGACTATTAAGCCTCCGAGCTACTGTTACTCCGAGTTCGAGCAAAGCACTCACTCTACCATTTAAGCCTACGGGCTACTTAAATTTCGAGTTCGAAACATTCACTCGACTATTAAGCCTACGGGCTACTTACATTCCGAGTTCGAAATAATCTCTCGAATATTAAGCCTACGGGCTACCTTTTTCTCAAGTTCGAGCAAGCACGCACTCGACCATTATGCCTACGGGCTACAATATTTCAAGTTCCAAACATTCACTAGACTATTAAGCCTACGGGCTACTGTTATTCCAAGTTCGAGCAAAGCACTCACTCTACCATTCCAAGTTCGATCAAGAGCACGCGTTGCACTCTTTTTCCCTTAGATCGGTTTTCTCCTAAATGGGTTTTTCGGCAAGGTTTTTAATGAGGCAACCATCGATCGTGCTGCACTTTCAACAATATCCGAGGCCTCTTTCCGACAGACCTCGGATATCGGGGGAGCATCAGGGCCCTCAAATACATCGAGTTCAGATGCAAGAAAGTCATCTCACAACAAGGTTCCAACAGGAAAAATTGTAAGAGCTAAATGGTCAAAATGAACCACGCTCATATAGATCGGCCCAAACATAAACACATGTGCAATGACTTGAGATTTATTGTGGAACCAGAATTAAGATTCACTCAACTATCAAGCCTACGGGCTACTGTTATTCCAAGTTCGAGCAAAGCACTCACTCTACAATGCCTACGGGCTACTTACATTTCGAGTTCGAAACATTCACTCGACTATTAAGCTTGCAGGATACTGTTATTCCAAGTTCGAGCAAAGCACTCACTCTACCATTAAGCCTACGGGCTACTTAAATTTCGAGTTCAAAACATTCACTCGACTATTAAGCCTACGGGCTACTGTTATTACGAGTTCGAGCAAGCACTCACTTGACCATTAAGCCTACGGGCTACTTACATTCCGAGTTCGAAATAATCACTCGAATATTAAGCCTACGGGCTACCTTTATCTCAAGTTTGAGCAAGCACGCACTCGACCATTATGCCTACGGGCTACAATATTTCAAGTTCCAATCATTCACTCGACGGATTATGTTCCTTCAAAGTTTGAATCATCGACTCAATAAGAAAACCCAGGGGCTAAAAATCTGATCGATCAGAGAGACTACAAGGTCAACATTCGATTAAAAGTCTTCACAAAACAAAAACAAGTCGACCTGATTATACATATATATACGAAAATTGCCTACGAGATTAATGTACAAACATGAAGAATTAGAAACTAAGCTTCCTGGTCGAGCTCTTCCCTGTCCTCGGATCCGCTTTCGCTACCATCATCATCATCATCATTAGAAGCCAAGGCTTCAGCTTTCGCTTCGAGTTGTTTTGCTTTTTTTTACCTCTTCGGTAAGGTCGAAACCTCGAGCATATATCTCCTCGAGGGTCTCCCTCCGAGACCTACACTTAGCAAGTTCGGCAACCCAATGAGCTCGAGTATCGGCAGCCTTCGCCGCTGCCCGGGCCTCCATCTGAGCAACCTCAGCATCTTCCCGATATACATCAATGGACTTATCCGCCAAGGTTTTTGACGACTCAACCTCCACCTTAGCCTCAGCAAGTTATGTTTCAAGCTCCTCAATATTCTTAGCTTGAACCGACCCCTTTTGCTTGACACTTCAAAGTTGAACGTCGGCCGATAATAATTTCTTCAAGATGGTTTCTTTTTCTGTTGCCAGGCGGTCGAGGGTCTCCTTCCACCGATTACATTCAGCTCGGATTTGATCGACTTCTTCTCGAAGTAACCCGATCTTTTCGATCTTTTGCTGCAACTGAGACAACGAAGGGTTAACTTCCACGGTTGAGTCAGACCCATACTTTAACAGAACGAGGCTCACCTGCTTATCGAGCTCGACCCCTTTTTCACGGACCTTAGCCAAATCCGCTTGGAGGTCCTTTATAGCTTCGTCCTTTTGGCTGCAAAGAAGCCGCATGGCATCTCTCTCACCTGAGACCTTCCAGAGCTCGGTCTCACACTGGCTAAGATCGACTCGAAACCTACTAATGGCCCGCACAGTAAGAAACACGAGTCAAGTATGGAAAAGAACAAAGAAACCAAGTATGGAAGAATCATTACCCGAGTAATGAAACACTGAGCCTCCTCTAATAAAAGAGAAGCGTCACCGATATCGGAACTATCGTCGACTCCAGTAAAATAATCCCTAAAAGGATCCCCTGCACCAGAGCCTATGCCGATATCAGGAGTCTTCAATTCTCGAGCTTCCTTCAGCGCCTCCTCAGAAAAAGATGGAAAAGAAGGAGAATCACCCATTGTCATAGCCCCGAGCAAATCGCTCGGAGTACTCCGGTCGAGATTCTGGTCTTCGAAAACAACCCCGACAGGCACAGCCGCCATCGGCTCGGGAACTCTAGCAACCTCGATGGCCTCCGTAGACTGGACTACCAAAGCCGAGGAGCTATTTTCTTCTTTTTCTTCTTCTTCTCTCAGTCATTGGACCAAGTCAATCGAAAGGGCAATTGTTTTTCTCTTCACCCTGCGAGTTTTGGGCTTGGGGTCCTCTGACCGAGAGGAAGCTTTTCGCTTCTTATCTTCCCCCTGTTTAGGGACCAGAGACTTGTTTCCTTCCTCGCCGCTCGAAGGCCTCAAAGCGACATCCCTGGTTACGCCTGCACAAGAGGAAATCAGTAACGAATAGAACGCAAAGAATACTTCGAAAGAAACAAGAAGAAAACCTCACCATGGTTCTTGGCCTCCCATCTGCCTTTTGCCAAATCACGCCAAGCGCGTTCGGCGTAAGAGAAGGTCGAGGCTAACTTCCGAACCCAGTCCTCGAGGTCGGGCACCGCTTGTGGCATCCAAGGAGCAGTTGAACATCAGGGAAGGACATCAGAAAAAATCAAAAAAGCACCTGAAAAGTGAACAAAAATCACTTACGGTCAAAATTTCATTCTTCAGGGAATGACATCTTCTCCTCCGGAATGAGATCACGGGTCCTCACTCGGATATAACGACCCATCCAACCTCGATCCTTGTCTTCATCGATGCTCGATATCAATGCCTTCGATGCCCGACGATGAAGTCTGATTAGTCCTCGAAAGATCTGAGGCCGATACAGTCGAATGAGGTGGTTCAGAGAAAAATCCAACTCTCCGGCTTTGATAGGGAAGAAGCGCAATAAGATCACTATATGCCATAAAGAGGGATGGATTTGGCCAAGGGTGACTTGATACCTTTTGCAGAAATTAATAATCACCGGGTCGACGGGTCCCAGTATGAAGGAATAAGTGTAAACACTTAAAAATCCCTCTACGTAAGTGGTAACATCCTCATCGGAAGACGGAATTTGCAACACGATCTCGGAACCCCAGTTGCAGTCTTTTCGGACGGCCTCGAGGTGATCTTCCGTTATAGAGCATGTATACATCGATACGTGTTCACATCGACCCGGAACGGAGGAAGGTTTCTCCACCTTAAAATCGGTTTTCAAAATGCACGGGCCAGGAACATAGTCATGAACTGACGGCTCCACCGACGCCTTATCATCAGACGGCCGTGAGGAAGAAGCTTTTTCCTTCTGAGGTACGGTTTTGGAAGTTTTCGCCATTGATATGATAGGAAAGAGTGCAAAGGAAGAAATAGATAGCACCAAAATTCTGGTATGGACGGCCTCGTAGCAGCGAAGTAGAGAGGATAAATAGGAAAGTTTAGAAGAAGAGAAGGCGCAAAAGTGGTAAAAGTTGTGTGGAAAGACTATTTATAGACTAAGGCTTGACGGTTCAGTATCAGCAGTGGCCGACCACCGTTTGACACACATTAAATGCCTCGGTAAAACCGAGCCGATGGAACAGCTATCACATACGTTGAGATCGGGTTCGATAGAAACGTCGGCATAAATCTGATCGAGCCGCAGGGAAATCATATCGTTCCTCGCCACATCCTTCCCGAGAAACGAGGGGACTATCTGTGTACGGTCAAAATCGATTCTCAGTCATAAAGACCGGTCGAGATAATGACGTTTCAATCGAAGGGTATCCACATGGCAAGCTCGGACGAATTCCAAAGTAGAGACGTAGAGCTTCGAGCTATAAGACCATTCAACGGCAAAACTCGATATCATTATCGAGCCCGCGTCCGAATTAGATTATGGGGCAACGCCGATCGACACAGGCCCCAAATATCGATGCTCCAAGGCAGAACCGAGCTCGAACTAAGACTGGGGATTCGATCTAGCATCAAGCTCGAGTCAGTGCCAAGCTCGCAGACAAGAGCCGTTACAACCGCATCAAGGGAGAGAATCTTGGCGAGAATCAAGGGTGAGACAAACCATCATGGGTTCTCCACTATATGTATTATTTTATTATGTTGTTATAGATAAAGTAGTGACCCTCTACTATAAAAAGGGAGAGAGACTGCAATAGATGTGGGCCCTGAAAAAATACATTAAGATTTCATTGTGCTTGTTCTCCCAATATTTTCGAGTCTTCCCGTCCATCATTCCCATTTCATAGCAAAAAATATCTTTATTGTCATTTTGTCTCAAAGAAATTTATATACCCTTAAAACTATATCTAAATTTAACGTTATCCGATTTTTCGGGTAAACACCTTTAATTATTTTCTGAAAATTAGAGCGTCTTTTTTATAGTGTTGAGGTAGAAAGGAAAAATGGGAAAACTTTGAGTTAAGGTTGCAAGAATGAGTGTGCAAACTGATCGTTATAGTACAATTAAAAAAAATTGCTCTCACATTAGATGTTAGCCTGCGCCAAACATAAATAAAAGACAATGTTTTTATTTTTGCTAGGTCGGATGCATCTTTTTTTCTATGGGATTCTATAGAATTTACTATTTTTACATCGTAATATACAGTTAGACCTTTCTATAATAGCATTCTTATGTAACCGTTATTCACTATAAAAGCCAAACTTTTCTCGGAACTAAATTTTTATGTTATATTTTTAACCTCTCTATAACAACTTTTTACCTATGACATCAATAACCATCTTCATTGCAATATGCTCTTTGTAAAATTATCACCTATAACAACCATGTAGAATATTTAAGATTATTAATAATAAGTCTAAAAAATTATGATCAAATATTTTAAAACTTTAATGAACTACGTTTGATAAAAAAAATATTATGTTACTTTCATAATTAAAGATTTCACTCAATTTCATTAAAATATATACTGCTATCGTTCCATTGACCAAAAGTTTCCATCGTGCACATATCTTTTTTCATCTGACAAAGTTTTCAATGGATTAATAATGTATTAGTTTTGTTTTTGTTAACTAGAAACTCTATTAATCACCAAGTAAATATTTACAAAACCATAGCTAAGTCAAACACATCTAGTTATCTAACTATTTACCAGCAGCCACAAAACTCCATGACTAAACTCCAGGCATGAATATATTTACTTTCTTTAATTCTCATATCTTTTGAGATTTGAAATTTAAATAAATTTGTATCATTTATATGTAGCATTAGAATAGGAAAATAATATCTTTAGATAATATTTTTCTATAACAGCCAAATAATAATATAGAAAGCTTCGAGAGTAATATAGAAAATAATAATTTTGCTATAAATATTTTTCATTAAGATAAAATAGAAAGCTTGAAATCGTTCTTTTCGAAGTAATAAGCAAATAGTGTCGACGAGAGTAATATGTAATCTCTCATTTTATTTTTAAGTCTTTAGGTTAAATGAAGCACAATTATATATGTAAACAATCATTAAACTTTTAACAAAAATTAAATTCTGAACCCTTAACTTCAGAAGTACAATGTGTCCGGGCTAAAAATCAAAAAAATTAAACCTATCAAGTTTAAAGGTTAGACCTGCCACTTGTTTTGTAAAAGATTTTTTTATTATTTAACTATAAGTAAGAAAGTATATAATTTTAGTATTATTTTTAAATGTTTAGGTTAATAGTTTGGTGTTAAGGCTGTATTTATACTTTTTTTCGATATCCACAGGCTCATGACCTAAAAAGTATAAAGAAATTGACAAAAATAAAAACACATAAAAGGACGCCTGTATGGAAAGTAATTGATTAATTTACCATTTTTAATAGAGTAGTAACTGGAATAACGCACAAATTGAATATTTAACGTGATTACACACTACAAAAAAGTACGTAAAAATGAAGATCCACTTGCCTTTAGAAAACATAAAACACGTGTGAATCTGTATAGCCAAAATCTATGTAGTAGAGTGCACCCTTCTCTATGTTAGATTCAGCAACCCCTACTCTGTTTTCTTGCAAATAAAAAGCCAAACCTAAACCCAAAGCAAAAGCTCTCACAGTGTTTACCAATGGCTTCTTATTCTTCACATTCTTCAATTCTCTCCCCACCCCACCACCCCACAAAATTCCTTCCTTTTAAAGTAACTTGTACCACCACCACCACTAGCAACGAACAAACAACTCTGCCACAAACAACCAAGAAATCTGCTCTAAAATTTTCAGCAAAGTATGTACCTTTCAACTCTATCTCCACCAATACCCCTACTGATGAATCCTACTGTCTTGATGAAATAATATACAGAAGTAATTCAGGGGGTTTACTTGATGTGCAACATGACTTAGAGGCCTTGAAACAATATGATGGTAAATATTGGAAGTCCTTGTTTGACTCTAGAGTTGGGAAAACAACTTGGCCCTATGGCTCTGGAGTTTGGTCCAAGAAAGAATGGGTTTTGCCTGAAATTGATGATGATGATATTGTAAGTGCTTTTGAGGGAAATTCCAATCTTTTTTGGGCTGAAAGATTTGGGAAAAAGTACTTAGGCATGAGTGATTTGTGGGTGAAACAGTGTGGTATTAGTCATACTGGTAGTTTTAAAGATTTAGGCATGACAGTTTTGGTTAGCCAAGTGAATAGGCTAAGAAAACTGAAACGCCCTTTGGTTGGCGTTGGCTGTGCTTCAACTGGTGACACGTCTGCTGCTTTATCTGCTTATTGTGCTGCTGCAGACATACCATCTATTGTGTTTTTGCCAGCAAATAAGATTTCAATGGCGCAGTTGGTTCAGCCTATAGCCAATGGTGCTTTTGTCATCAGCATTGACACAGATTTTGATGGATGTATGAAACTGATTCGTGAAGTTACTTCAGAGTTGCCTATATATTTGGCTAATTCTTTAAACAGTTTGAGGCTTGAAGGGCAAAAGACTGCAGCAATTGAGATTTTGCAGCAGTTTGATTGGGAAGTGCCTGATTGGGTTATTATTCCTGGTGGGAATTTAGGTAACATTTATGCTTTTTACAAAGGGTTCAAAATGTGTCAAGAAATGGGGTTAGTTGATAGGATTCCAAGGCTGGTTTGTGCTCAAGCTGCAAATGCTAATCCTTTATATATGTATTACAAGTCAGGGTGGACTAATTTTCAGCCAGTTAAGGCAAATACAACATATGCTTCAGCTATACAGATTGGTGACCCTGTTTCTATTGACAGAGCAGTTTATGCACTCAAGAATTCAAATGGGATAGTGGAAGAGGCAACTGAGGAAGAATTAATGGATGCTACTGCACTTGCTGATTCAACTGGGATGTTTATATGTCCACACACAGGGGTTGCTTTAACTGCACTAATGAAGCTTAGGAATAGTGGGGTTATTGCTCCAACTGATAGAACTGTGGTTGTTAGCACAGCTCATGGATTGAAGTTTACTCAGTCCAAGATTGAATATCATTCTAAGGAGATCACAGATATGGCTTCTCGGTTTGCTAATCCACCTGTGGAAGTAAAAGCAGATTTTGGATTAGTCATGGATGTTCTGAACAACTACTTGAAGTCCAAGTCATAGTTAGTTAGTGTTAGTAGTAGCAAATACATATATTTCACTTATTTTATCTATGTTTTCAACTTTTACTTTTTGGTTTTTGCCACTGGGTGTCTTCAGCATCATATGCCAAGACCCGTTTTAAGTATGTCAATTTCTTGGTATTATAAAGTACACGTTTATTATTAAAGATATGACCTATGAAATGTCAAGAATATCTACCAATTTGTTATGTTCTAATGTGTTATATATGTATATGGAGGCATCTAGAGCCAAATAGCAGCTGTAGCTGTTGTTGATGTGTGCAAGAATATGCTGCTTTTTTATTCTTCTAGATCGTATATATTCTTGACAGATAGGGTGCCTGTGGTTGGTGTTTGGATTATATTGTGGATAAGAAATACTGCTCACCTATTAAGACATGTAAACCTTTTTATTTGAATTTCTGCTAGAGGTGCCTTATTCATATTGGGGGCTTTTGACCTCCCTTAGCGACAATCTTTTTCTTACCAGTTGCCACCTCAACTCTTTTGATCAAGGGCTCAACATTCTCGGTCGTCGCAATATCACTTTTAACCTTCGTGAGCCAACTTTGACTTTCCTCACTATAGTTTTTCAAGTAGAACTTTACATAAGTGAAGTATGACTCAACTTTCATGAATGGCTCATTGTCACCAACTATCTTTTTTTCGATTTTGCCTTCATGATACTTCAAACATTAATAGATGTGGATGGGACAATTTTGTTCTCATGGATCCACGGCCTACCAAGCAACGTGTTGTATGAAGTCTTTGAGTAAATCACATGTATTCATGCGCTCGATTGCATCTCTCCAATGGAAATCTCTAATTTGATAGCACGTATGGCCCCTTTTCCCCCTTTATTAAATCCTTAAATCGTCAAGTGGCTTTCAGAGAGTTCTCAGTTGAGATGCCAAGTTCCTTCATTGTGCGAATGGGAAGAATGTTGACTCCGGATCCTTCATTTATCAAATTCTAATTATCCTCTACTCGAGCACATATTCAATAAAGGACGATTGTGCAGTGTTTCACCAAGTAGAAGATCTGTGAAACTGATTTTGGCCATGCAAGTATCCACAACTTTATGAGAAGACTTTGGAGGGTCTTTTGACGATGGACACGATGGTGTGATTTTGGCTGTGTGAGCATCCTCAGGTTTATGAGAAGACTTTGGAGTGTCTTCGGATGATGGACATGATGGGATTGCACTTTTTACTCCTTCCTCGTCAATGTTACAACACAAAGCTTTGTCGTTTAGCCAACTCCTTTCGTGAGCTTACTTTGCGACATTTTGTAGCGAGTCACAAGAGTCTAGCCTTCATTGTCAAGTTGATCTACTTTGTCTCCATCTTTGTTTGAAGATCCTAATCACTTGGCATATGAAGAGATAACAATTCGTTTGTATCCTCATACTCAAAGTCCCCAAACTTGATAATTATTGGCAGAAATACACTAGATAAGCCTTTCTCTTCATGTCCTTCAACAATATTAAAAGTCACATATGGATTAAGCAGGCCAAGAGTGATACAAACTTGGTTTGTGTCTGCTTTCTCATCTTCAAGTGTGATCTTTCCTTCATGGGCTAGCTCCAAAACTTTATCCTTAAAGATGAAGCATTTCTCAATAGGGTGGTCGACCAATCGATGATACTTACAATAATTTGGTCGTTTCATTTCTTGTAACTCAAAAAGTTTTAGGCCAAGGAGTTCATCAAAGATTACGGAAATGTTAGAATCAAGGAATGAGTATTATTTCTCTTGCATTTCCTTTAGAGTCAGTTTTCGATTTGCCTTATCCACCAAAGAAGTCGTCTTCACACTCTACTTCTTGCTTACCTTAGTGGTGAACTTCACAGGTGAAGTATTGACATTCATGGATTCTTTATTTTCGGCATTGGGTAAAACTTTTCTTACTTTCTTGATATCTTGCTTGTCTTTTCCTTTGCAAGGTTCGTGGATAGATGACCCTTCACTCCCAACTGCAGCCATGCTTAATTCCATATCATGAGCGCGAGTGGCAAGTTCTTCGAAAGTCTTAGACTTTATGCATTGCAAGATGTATTGTAGATCCTAATGCATACCCTGAATGCACATTCTATCCCACAAGCTTCACTAAGTTTATCTTTATAGTTGAGACTTGTATTCCCAGAAGCTTCATTAAGTCCATCTTTACAATTGAGACTTGCATGCCTCCATCGATTGATAGAGTCAATAACTGGCTCTCCCTTCTATTGGCGCATCCTTGTAAGTTCCACCATGCTTATGGTATGCTTGTGCTGTAGAAACCGTTGAGAAATTCTTGTTCCAATTTCTCCCAACTATCAATGGAACCAGACTCAAGGTCTGTGTACCAATCAAGAGCATTCCCTTTAAGAGATCGAACAAACTATTGTAATCTCCATGAAAAGACTACCATGATTTTCGAACGAACCGAGGGAGAGTCGAGGCATGAAAAAACTTATCTATGATCTTCTTATTTCCACGTACATATCATCTGTTGCCTTATCCGTCGTCTCTGCAGCCACTAAAAGCCTACCCTCTCTCGGATATTGAGTGGGTTGACCCGAGAAGAGATCTGGACGAACCTTCCAACAAGTAGAATAGAAGTTGACCATAAGGCCATCTCGGGCATGGAAAATAAAGGCGGTGGACAACTGACATAACTAGAGAGCCTAAACGACATTGAGGATGAGTCCACCGGTCGACAAACGACAATTTTGCATGTTTCCACGAAATGTGCCACATCTTGCTTCGAATTTCCTTTACCGTCAAACTGCTAAAATTTTGGGGGTTGATAACCAGCGGGCATCTTCAAGCCATCAATTCTTGCGGCATATGGTTTTGCATATGTAAGAGAAGATTTGACAACAACCTCATACTTGTCTTTGATAGTCCTTATACTTGTGTTTCGGGAAATCAATCTTCTCTTGCACTTCTGGACACTTTCTATGTGTATGACTGGAATCTCTTTCTATTAGGCCGTCCACTTAATCTATCAACTTGCCAATTCAAGTTTCTTGATATTACATATGTTTAGGCAAGCCTTCAATCGCTTTTGTTAAGTTTGAAATTTGTTCCTCTATGGACGAAGCGTTGTCATCATCACATGAATCACCATTGTAGATGATGGAGAACAACATGAATTTTCATAAATATGATATTTGGACATGTTATACGGAGTAGTGATTCTCAAGACATTATTATCAGCTTTCACGAAAGGTTTCTTGGACTCAAATAAGCTAAGTTGGAAAAAACCTTTTCTCGATGCCTTTGGCGACGTTGTTCCTTTTTAAGATGATGAACCAAAGACAACCATAAATTCGAACTGCACTTGAGATGTTCGTTGTCTTAGCAATTTAGCTTGGTTCCTTGTGACTAGTCCCACACTTTCCTTAGTAACATTTAGGATGTTGTCAAAAACATCATAAAATTTGGAATCAGCAGCTTTTGCGGAAGCAGACTTTGAGTTAACCTTCTTGAAAACCTATAATGACCTGACTTGTTATTTTTAGAATTAACATCCCGTTCGGTGGCGTAAGGTCTCGAGCAACTTCATATTATGTGTTATGACTTGCGTGTATGGCCGAGTTCAGTTTTCAGATGGTTCGGAATCAATTTGGAAAAAAGATTCATGTTTTAGAAGCTTAAGCGGTAAGAGTTTATCGAAGTTTTGACTTTTGTGTAGATGACTCTGAAATGGCGTTTTAATGAATCCAATAGCTTCGTATGGTGATTTTGAACTTAGGCGTGTGTCCGGATTTGGATTTGGAGTCCGCAGGGTAATTTGAAGCATTTCGGCAAAAATTGGAAAGTTGAAGTTTTGGAAGGTTGAGAGGTTTGACCAAGAGTTGACTTTGGTGGTATCGGGGTCGGAATGCGATTCTGAGAGTTGTATTATCTCTGTTATGTCATTTGGGACTTGCATGCAAATTTCGACGTCATTCCAGGTTGATTTGATATGTTTCGGCCCGAGTTTTGGAAGTTGGAAGATTTGAAAATTCATAAGTTTTATTCGAGGTGCGATTCATATTTTCAACATTGGTTGATGTGATTTGAGACCTCGAGTAGGTCCGCATTATGTTATGGAACTAGTTGGTATGTTTGGACGGGGTCCTGGGGGGCCCAGGCGTGTTTTGGATGGGCTACGGGCCATTGTCTTATGTTTTGGAATGCTGCATTTCCGGTGTCTGGAGTCCTTCTCTGCAATCATGTAGGTGTAGCTGTGATCGCGAAGGCCATTTGGTGGGCTGATCCTTTTTCCTCTTGGCGTTCGCAAGCCTCAGTCCGCGATTGCGTTCGTGTGAGTGATTGCTTCTTCGTGTTTGCATTAGGCCTTCCGCATTCGCGTAGTGTTGACCCTCCTGGGGAGGCCACCACTTTGTTCTTCTCATTCGCATAGCTATGTGCACGATCACTTACTTTGAGGCAGTGATGAACCGCGTTTGCTTTTCTTCTTCCGCGATCACGTAGTACCTCTTCGTGGGGCAGTGTCATTTCTTCTTCTCGATCGCGTATTGCATTTTTGTGGCAGTCATTGTTTCTTCTTCGCGCTCACATGTGTATTTCCGCGATCGCGATGTGCAAATACCTGGGTAGCAAAATATATTTTCCAAAATCGAGGGTTTGACCATTTTGATCATATCTTGAGTTGTAGACCTCAGATTTGAGCGCGTTTTCATGAGTTTTTCAATCAAATTATTGGGGTAAGTGTTCTTCACCCGAAATTTATTATATTTCATGATTCCATCTTTATTTTTATCATTTAGTTAGTGGTTTGAATTAGGGAAAATGAGGATTTTGAGAAAAAACTTTCAAAAATGTAAAATGACGATTTGAAGGACGAATTGATATAGGAATTTGGTAATTCTTGTATGGTTGGACTCGTTATCGAATGGGTGTTTGGATTTTGTAATTTTGGTCGGATTTCGTGATGCGGGCCCAGGAGTTGACTTTTGGGTTGACCTTTTAGTATTAATTAAAGATCGAAGCTTTATTATCCAGGTTTGTTTTCTATGAATTTTATTTATGATTTGACGTTATTTTTGCTAGATTTGAGCCGTCCGGAGGTTGTTTCACTCGAGAAGTTTATTTTAGAGTATCGGCCTAGCTTCTTTGAGGTAAGTATCTTGTCTAACTTTGTGTGGGGAAAATTACCCCTTAGGATTTGAGTCATTGTGCTAATTGTGTCATGTGAAGGCCGTGTACACGATGTGACAAGTACGTGCTCGGATTTATTTGTGAAAATTTGATCGTTTAGAACTCTTAGGTTTTTATTTTCATTAGATATGAAGTTGTTTTTCCATGTTAAATCCCCCATTTACTAAATTCACCCTTACGTGGCTTATTTGGAATTAATTGCTTCATGTTCTACCCTTATTGTCGATTAAACTCTTATGTGCCTTAACTGAAGTTGTTGCCTCTTTTATTGCCATGCTATCTTTTCTGTACTTGTGTATCCTTAATTGAAGTTATTATTATCTTTTCCATAATTGCTTATCCTTAATTGAGCTTGTTGTATCTCTTCCGTAATTGCTCAACCTTAAATGAAGTTTTGTTATCCCTTTTCATTGTTGACTTATCTTTAGTTGGAATCATTGATTCATGTTATCTCTCTTATCGTCGAATTGTACTTTTGTGAAATCCTTGCTACACATTATGTCTTCCTTGCTGAGCTATTCTAGTTGAGACCGTTATTCCTTGTTATGTCATTCTTTGTGAGCTCGTTCTACCGTTTCCTTGTGTTCTGAAGTTTCTGAGTTGATTTACTTATCGTATCCTCATGTTATTATTGTTGTTGCTGTTGTATTCAGTGTTGTTGAGACGAGGTCTATGCGTGGTTGTGATATTGAAACTGTTTGAGGAAATATTGTGGTATATGAGCACATATTGTGAAAGTCATTTTGTTGAGTTGTTATGTATTGTTGAGAGGATTGTTATGATATTTGCACGAGGTTTCTGCCGTGCTGTTGTTATGATGTTTGCACGAGGTTTCTTCCGTGCAATTGTTATGATGTTTGCACGAGGTTTTTGCCGTGCTGTTGTTATCATTGATATGCATGCAGTGGTACAAGGGGTGTGTGTTGAATTGCATGCGGTAAGATAAGGTGGGCTTGATACGCGTGGCTAGTAGGAAAACTACTAGAAGCCATGCAGTGTGATAAGGTGGGCTAAAACGCGAGATGCTGTTTCAGAAAAAATGATTTTTCAAAACTAAATGTAATGGATCCCGCGGTGATATAAGGAAATATTGTGATTCATTTTATGATTTGAGACTATGAGGCGGTACCTCGGTAGTGACTCTTGTTGACATTTCCTCCATTCTTTTGTACTTGTCATTGATTGTTGTTTCCTTAGTATTCTACTAATTGTCTTTCTCCGTGTTGCGCTATTTGCTTAGTTGCGTGCAGCTAATCTTGTGGTATTACTCGTTGTTTTAATTTTATTGCTGACTTTATTACACTATACATTTTATGGTGATAGTTTCTTATGTACCATTCATTGTCTCTACTCTTAATTGTTGACCTGAATTGTGGTAGAACACTTGCACAAGCATACACGTAGATAAATCACCCATATCGGTCTAAGAAGATGAATCCTGATATTTTGACCATTTACATGTACCTCCATTTACTTGCCTTATGTGTGAGAGTTATCCTTTAGACACGTAATTTGTCCGTGTAGTCATGAGTCATTATTATTGTTGGCACGTGAGTGGTCAGTACAGATATTAGATATTGTCATTCCTTGGGCAGTGCTGTTATTAATTGTAGCATGGGAACAAGATGCCAAGTGATTAGGGTTCACGAATTGGGACCCGTGATTTGTGATTTTGAGGTTTGGTACCTCGTGGAAATTCTTGGATAAAACTGGTGTGAAAGCGGTTGTTCCTACCAATTTGTCACTTGTCTTCCTTTATTTGTTTTCACCGGTGTTGAATTGTATTCAACTTACTCTACAGTGTTATTATCTGTTGTGTCTCGTTGCTAACTGTTGGTTTTAGTCTCTATTATAAACATTGTATTATTATTGTCATCATGCCTAGATTTATACTGATATTGTTCCCCGTTAGTTCTACATTTATACTTGTTCAGGTTGTTTAGTCCAGTGGGTGTCTTAACTGTTCCCCGTTACTTCTCCACCGAGGTTAGTCTTAATACTTAGTGGGTACCGCTGTAGTGTACTCATACTATGCTCCTGCACATTTTTGTGCAGATCTTAGAAGCCTCGGTTATTGTTGATTATTAGCTAGCTGGTCGAGCATTGCTGTGGAGACTCAAGGTAAACCCATTGTCGCATTCGCAGGCCTCAGAGTCACTTTTTGATATTGTACTTGTACTGTTTAAATTCTATTCTGAATAGTTGTATGTAGGGTTTTTCTAGAAAACTCAGTAGAGCTTATGACTTGTACTACCGGTTTTGGGATTGTAAGTTGTGTATAAGGATTTCTATTTCATATTTATCAGTTGATGGTTGAATTCTTCTATTAATTCATTAAGTGTTAGGCTTACCTTATCTTAGAGACTAGGTGTCGTCACGACATCCTACGGAGGGAAATTGGGGTCGTGACAAGTTGGTATCAGAGTTCTAGGTTCATAGGTGCTACTAGTCATAAACGAGTTTAGTAAAGTCTTGCGGATCGGTACAGAGATGTATGTACTTATCTTCGAGAGGCTATGGAACTATTAGGACAGTTTCACTTCTATAATTCCTATCGTGCGAGTTTATTGATCTCGGAGTTTAAACTTTGGTCATTCTATTCTCTCACAAATAGTGAGGACACGAGCTGCAGTTACCGACGATGCTACCCCCAGAGGCGGTATTGCTAAGGGCCGGGGCAGAGGCATAGGGAGAGGTCGAGGAGGAGCACGTACCGTAGCTAGAGCACCTAGAAGAGCAGCAGTTGAGGAGCCGTCGGTAGCTCCGGTTGGGGGACAGGCACCGTAGGCGCCTGTTGCTACCCCTGGACTTCAGGAGGTTTTGGCATAGTTTCTGAGCATGTTTGGTACATTGGCTCAGGCGGGGTTGATTTCGGTGGCACCAGCTACTTCACAGATCGAGGGAGGAGCTCATACTCCCGCCGCCCGTACTCCGAAGTAGCGAGTCCACGTTGGTCAGGTTCCTGGTGTCATGCCAACACAGCTTGTTATCCCAATTCCGCCTATGGATTGGGCAGCAACATCTGAGGAAGAACAACTTAGACTTGCGAGGTTCATGATGTATTACCCTCATACGTTTAGTGGTTTGGCTTTAGAGGATGCACATGGGTTCCTAGGGGAGTGCTATCATATTCTCCGCACTATGGGTATTGTGGAGATGAGTGTGGTTGCTTTTACTATGTTCCAGCTTAAGGTAGCGACATATCAGTGGTGGCGAGCATTTGAATTGGGTAGTCCGGTCGATGCAGCTTCACTTTCTTGGACTCAGTTTTCAGAGGTGTTCTTGAGAGAGTTTGTTCCCCAGACCCTTCGGGAGAG
This sequence comes from Nicotiana tomentosiformis, assembly GCF_000390325.3. Classification (NCBI taxonomy): domain Eukaryota; kingdom Viridiplantae; phylum Streptophyta; class Magnoliopsida; order Solanales; family Solanaceae; genus Nicotiana; species Nicotiana tomentosiformis. The sequence continues at coordinate 45,684,420 of NC_090816.1, read as the reverse complement.
TTTGAGCAGCTGCGCCAGGGCACTATGTCGGTGTCATAGTATGCCGTTAGATTCAGTGATTTTTCCAGACATGCACATGTTTTTGTTTTTATAGTCAGAGAGCGAGTCTGCAGGTTCATTGAGGGTCTCAGTCATGATATCCGGATCAGCATGGCTCGGGAGTTGGAGTCAGATGTTCCATTTCAGCAGGTAGTAGAGATCGCTCACCGATTAGAGGGCATGTGGGACCAAGAGAGAAAGAGGGCATGCGGGTTCAAGAGAGAGAGGGCAAAGAGGCTAAGAGGCCTCGCAGACAGGGAGGACCTACTGGTCCCTATTTTGGAGGCAGGGTACGACATGGTAGTGGTTTTGTGAGTCAGCCAGCCCAGTTTGCACTTTAGGCTTCGCACGGTGTTCTAGGTGCCCATGGGTCTCAAGGTACCCGTGACGGACAGGTCGCAAAGCAGCGTCAGCATAGAGGTTGTTTTGAGTGTGAAGATACTAGCCACATTGTGAGATATTGTCCAGACTCCCGGTAGATGTGTCACAGCGGGGTATTCAGGCCACCAGTTCTGCTCCAATTACTGATATTCCTGCACCGCAAGCTTGGGGTATAGGTCGGGCGAGTAGAGGGCGCCCAAGAGGGGAAGGCCCATCCCGTTGATGTGCTTTTTGCGGTAGGGATGCGGCCGCTGCACCAAATAATGTTGTACATGTATGGTTTCGATTTGTTATAGAGGGGCTTCATTCGTATTTTATTTCGGTTATGCTTATCAGGGTGAGTCCTCCTATATTACTTAACATACGGGTGAGTTTCGTGATTTTATATTCTGCTTATGTGTTTATCCCTGTTGGGAGATTCTATAGTGGTAGCCCATGTTTATCATTTTGTCTTCATTGATTATTGAGAGCTATGAGACTAGAAGTAGCTTTCTGTTACTCATTTCGGTAGTTTTGATGTGAATTCTAGATGGTTGGTTACGATTCGTGGTTTAGATGCTCTACCGGTGTGGGAGTTCAGTATGTGTTGTGACTTTGTTGGCGGAAATTGAATTAGTGGAAGGTTTTGGTATGATGTGTATACTACTTGTGATTTAGAGCCGAGGATGGAATCCTCGCATTTTCATATGGTTGATATGTTGAACCGGGCTACGTGCCGTGGTGGAAGTTAAATCAGGATGAGATCCGTGTGATTAGGTCATGTGTTTTGATTCTCCCTTGTAAAATCGATTCATAGTATGGTACTGATAGGGAGTTGTGCCTGCTAGGCTTGTTTGATAGTTCTCTTATGTGTTTCTCCTTGCATACTTAGTCGTATTCGCATTGTGCTTATCGGGTTTTAGCTTGCGAGGTGTGTGCCAAGGTGGAGTTAGATGTGACTTGTTGATTTGGGTGAATAGTTATGAGGTCTTCATGTTTCTTGCGTCGTTGTCAGTATTGTGAAGGTTTGGAATAGGGTTCTAGCGATTATGAGGCTAATTGCTGGTGCTGGATTTGATTATGGGCAGCTATTATGGCCAAAGTTGTTGTTAAGGGTGTATGTGTGATGTGTCACATCGTATGGTTGTACCTTGTGGGTGTAGGCATAAATTGTTGCTGCTGGTTGAGGCTGATACCGAGTGTTGACGTAGGAATCGAGTCTCTTGGAAATGATTGGATAGTGAGAAATTTGAGTCTAAGGTTTACTAGTGTGGGTGGAAGGAATACTTTTTAGTTGGGATGGTGTCGTCGGGCCTATGTGGATTGGGGTGACGTGGGATCACCCGTGGGTGTGTGTATGATGAGTACATTCGGTGATTTGATGACTTTGGAACGGTTCTTGGCACGTTCGAGGACGAACGTTTGTTTAAGAGGGGGAGAATGTAATGACTCGACCAGTCGTTTTGAGAATTAACGTCTCGTTCGGCGGCATAAGGTCTCGAGCAACTTCGTATTATGTGTTATGCCTTGCGTGTATGGCCGAGTTCAATTTTCGGATGGTTCGGGATCAATTTGGAAGAAGGATTCCTGTTTTATAAGCTTAAGCGGTAAGCGTTGACCGGAGTTTTGACTTTTGTGTAGACCACTCCGAAATGGCATTTTAATGATTTCAATAGCTTCGTATGGTGATTTTGGACAGGCGTTGATGTGCCGTAGAAATGCGGCACTTTTGAGACTAATTACATAGACTTTAGCTCATCTTTTAAAAAATTATAAGTCATTTCTTATGTAGCTTTGGTGTTTTGCAGAAAACCAGACTTGAAGAGCCAAGAAGATGAAAAAGACCCATGGAAAGTCAGAAATGCGGCAGGTCTGCGACCGCAAAAGTGATGTATGGACCGCAGACCCATCGCAGAATGAAGCAGATCATCATAGTTTCTGAGAGTCAAGTCTGCAATCCATTATGCAGTCGCATAACTCTTATGCGGGCCGCATAATGATCGCACAATAGCAAAAGGAGTTCTAGTGAAGATGATTTTGCGGTACGTTATGCGGTCGCGAAACCAATTTGCGGACCGCATAAGCAAAATGTGATGGAAAACTGGAAAATGTTATGATCAATTCTACGGCAAAAAATGAAGATGTGCGAACCGCAAAAGCGTTCTGCGACCCATTCTGCGGTTGCAGACTTGATCTGTAGGGTTATTTTGTCACTTTTTGACCACAATTGTTAGACCATTATCAAGAGAATGATTAGGGTTTTTGTGGACTATCTTGTTTGAAAAAGAGGCTACACTTAGAGCATTGAATACACCATTATTTTGGAAGCTTTTGAGAGAGAATCCAAGACTTTATTCTCTTTTGTAAGCTTTATGACTTTATTTATTACTTTATTCTTGTATTCTATTATGAGTAGCTAGCTTTAAATACTAAGGTTGTGGACCCTAGGTGGGTGTAACGTTAATGGGTGTTTACCATTGAATATATATATAATGATTGGTTGATTTCTATTCATTTCTCATGCTTCATTTATAGTTGATGGTTGCAAACATTGACTAGTATCATTTTACTCTATCTTTACTTGGAAAAGTGGGTTAGGGTTTGATAAAATTGAATAGCAAGAACTCAAGGCTTTAAACCTTATTTAATAGAATCGCTTATGGATAAGTGGGTTCTACTTGGCATAAATTAGTTGCTCTTAATTGTAACTCTTTTATATTTGGGAAAATCATAGAGGAAATACTACCTAGTTATTGGAAAATATTGGGTAGTCATTTAGGAACTATTTGCATATAAAAGGACCTTCCATTAGAAATATATCATATTAACACCGATAGCATTACATTCCATTGATGGGAACACAACCTTGGTTTCTTAATTAAATTAATCAAATTCTCTTAAAAAAATAGATGTTCTTGACAATTCACAATTCGAAAACTCTTTTTAAACTAACAGAGTAGAACTACGGCTTAAGTCAAGTTTCACATTATTCAAGTAACCTTTTCACACCTATTCCCTATGGGATTCGACCCCAACCTAGTTGGGTTATTATATTTGACACTGACCGCCTTACACATGTCTGGATTTGGATTTGAAGGTTTGGATGGTAATTTGAAGCATTTCGGCGAAAATTGGAAAGTTGAAGTTTTGGAAGGTTGAGAGCTTTGACCGAGAGTTGACTTTGGTGTTATTGGGGTTAGATTGCGATTCTGAGAGTTGGATTAGCTTTGTTATGTCATTTGGGACTTGCATGCAAAATTTGACGTTATTCCCTGGTTGATTTGATATGTTTCGGCACGAGTTTTGAAAGTTGGAAGATTTAAAAGTTCATAAGGTTGATTCGAGGTGCGATTCATAGTTTCAATATTGGTTGATGTGATTTGAGGCCTCGAGTAGGTCCGCGTTATGTTATGGAACTAGTTGGTATATTTGGACGGGGTACCAGGCATGTTTTGGATGGGCTACGAGCCATTTTCTTATGTTTTGGAATGCTGCATTTCTAGTGGCTGGTGTCCTTCTCTGCGATCACGTAGGTGTAGCTGCGATCACGAAGGCTGTTTGGTGAGCTGGTCCTTTTTCCTCTTCGCCTTCACAAGGATCATTCTGCGATCGCGCTCGTGTGAGTGATTGCTTCTTCGCGCTCGTATTAGGCCTTCCGCGTTCGCATAGTGTTGACCCTGCTGGGGAGGCTGCCACTTTGTTCTTCTTGTTCGCATAGCTATGTGCGCGATCACGTACTTTGAGGCAGTGATGAACCGCGTTTGCTTTTCTTCTTCCGCGATCGCGTAGTACGTTTTCATGGGGCAGTGTCATTTCTTCTTCTCGATCGCGTATTGCATTTTTGTGGCAGTCATTGTTTCTTCTTCGCGCTCACATGTGTATTTCCGCGATCGCGATGTGCAAATACCTGGGTAGCAAAATATATTTTCCAAAATCGAGGGTTTGACCATTTTGATCATATCTTGAGTTGTAGACCTCAGATTTGAGCGCGTTTTCATGAGTTTTTCAATCAAATTATTGGGGTAAGTGTTCTTCACCCGAAATTTATTATATTTCATGATTCCATCTTTATTTTTATCATTTAGTTAGTGGTTTGAATTAGGGAAAATGAGGATTTTGAGAAAAAACTTTCAAAAATGTAAAATGACGATTTGAAGGACGAATTGATATAGGAATTTGGTAATTCTTGTATGGTTGGACTCGTTATCGAATGGGTGTTTGGATTTTGTAATTTTGGTCGGATTCCGTGATGCGGGCCCAGGAGTTGACTTTTGGGTTGACCTTTTAGTATTAATTAAAGATCGAAGCTTTATTATCCAGGTTTGTTTTCTATGAATTTTATTTATGATTTGAAGTTATTTTTGCTAGATTTGAGCCGTCCGGAGGTTGTTTCACTCGAGAAGTTCATTTTAGAGTATCGGCCTAGCTTCTTTGAGGTAAATATCTTGCCTAACTTTGTGTGGGGAAAATTACCCCTTAGGATTTGAGTCATTGTGCTAATTGTGTCATGTGAAGGCCGTGTACACGATGTGACAAGTACGTGCTCGGATTTATTTGTGAAAATTTGATCGTTTAGAACTCTTAGGTTTTTATTTTCATTAGATATGAAGTTGTTTTTCTATGTTAAATCCCCCATTTACTAAATTCACCCTTATGTGGCTTATTTGGAATTAATTGCTTCATGTTCTACCCTTATTGTCGATTAAACTCTTATGTGCCTTAACTGAAGTTGTTGCCTCTTTTATTGCCATGCTATCTTTTCTGTACTTGTGTATCTTTAATTGAAGTTATTATTATCTTTTCCATAATTGCTTATCCTTAATTGAGCTTGTTGTATCTCTTCCGTAATTGCTCAACCTTAAATGAAGTTTTGTTATCCCTTTTCATTGTTGACTTATCTTTAGTTGGAATCATTGATTCATGTTATCTCTCTTATCGTCGAATTGTACTTTTGTGAAATCCTTGCTACACATTATGTCTTCCTTGCTGAGCTATTCTGGTTGAGACTGTTATTCCTTGTTATGTCATTCTTTGTGAGCTCGTTCTACCGTTTCCTTGTGTTCTAAAGTTTCTGAGTTGATTTACTTGCCGTATCCTCGTGTTATTGTTGTTGATGCTGTTGTATTCAGTGTTGTTGAGCCGAGGGCTATGCGTGGTTGTGATATTGAAACTGTTTGAGGAAATGTTGTGGTATATGGGCACATATTGTGAAAGTTATTTTGTTGAGTTATTATCTATTGTTGAGAGGATTGTTATGATGCTTGCACGAGGTTTCTGTCGTGCTGTTGTTATGATGTTTGTACGAGGTTTCTGCCGTGCTATTGTTATGATGTTCGCACGAGGTTTCTGCTGTGCTGTTATTATTATTGATACGCATGCGGTGGTACAAGGTCTGGGAGTTAAAATGCATATGGTGAGATAAGGTGGGCTTGATTCACGTGTCTAGTAGGGGAACTACTAGAAGCTATGCGGTGTGATAAGGTGGGCTAAAACGCGGGATGCTATTTCGGAAAAAATAATTTTTCAAAACTAAATGTAAAGGCTCCCGCGGTGATATAAGGAAAGATTGTGATTCATTTTATGATTTGAGACTACGAGACGGTACCTCGGTTGCGACTCTAGTTGACATTTCACCCATTCTTTTGTACTTGTATTTGATTGTTGTTTCCTTAGTATACTACTAATTATCTTTTTTCGTATTGCGCTATTTGCTTAGTTCCGTGTAGCTAATCTTGTGGTATTACTCGTTGTTTCAATTTCATTGCTGACTTTATTACACTGTACATTTTGTGGTGATCCTTTCTTATATGCCATTCATTGTCTCTACTTTTACTTGTTGACCTGAATTGTGGTAGAATACTTGCACAAGCATACACATAGATAAATCACCCATATCAGTCTAAGAAGAAGAATCCTGATGTTTTGACCATTTACATGTACCCCCGTGTACTTGCCTTATGTGTGAGAGTTATCCTGTAGGCATGTGAGTTGTCCGTGCAGTCATGAGTCATTATTATTGTTCGCAGTGAGTGGTCTGTACGAATACTAGATATTGTCATTCCTTGGGCAGTGCTGAATGTGGGCATAAGATGCCAAGTGATTAGGTTTCACGAATTGGGACCCGTGATTTGTGATTTTGAGGTTTGGTACCTCGTGGAAATTCTTGGATAAAACTGGTCTGAAAGCGGTTGTTCCTACTGAGTTGTCATTTGTCTTCCTTTATTTGGTTTCACCAATTTTGAACTGTGTTCAGCTTACTCTACAGTGTTATTACCTGTTGTATCTCGTTGCTAACTGTTTTTCTTTTAGTCTCTATTATAAACATTGTATTATTATTGTCATCATGCCTTGCTTTATACTGATATTGTTTCCCGTTAGTTCTATATTTATACTTGTTCAGGTTGTTTAGTCCTGTGCGTGTCTTGACTGTTCCTCGTCACTACTCCACCGAGGTTAGTCTTGATACTTACTGGGTACCCTATGGTGAACTCATACTACTCTTCTGTACATTTTGTGCAGATCTCAGATGCCTCGGTTATTGTTGATTATTAGCTAGCTGGTCGAGCATTGCTGTGGAGACTCAAGGTAAACCCACCATCGCATTTCCAGGCCTCAGAGTCACTTTCTGATATTGTACTTGTACTGTTTAAATTCTATTCCGAACAGTTGTATTTAGGGACTTTCTAGCAAACATAATAGAGCTTATGACTTGTACTGCTGGTTTTGGGATTGTAAGTTGTGTATAAGGATTTTTTTTTCATATTTATAAGTTGATGGTTGAATTCTTCTATTAATTCAGTAACTGTTAGGCTTACCTAGTCTTAGAGACTAGGTGCCGTCACGACATCCTACGGAGGGAAATTGGGGTCGTGACAAGTTGGTATCACAGCTCTAGGTTCATAGGTTCTACGAGTCATAAGCGAGTTTAGTAGAGTCTTGAGGATCGGTACAGAGACGTATGTATTTATCTTCGAGAGGCTATGGAACTATTAGGACATTTTCACTTCTTTCATTCCTATCATGCAAGTTTATTTATCTCAGAGTTTGAACCTTTGTCATTCTATTCTCTCACAAATGGTGAGGACACAAGCTGCAGTTATCGACGACGCTGCCCCTAGAGGCGGTATTGCTAGGGGCCAGGGTAGAGGGAAAGGGAGAGGGAGAGGGAGAGGAAGATCACATACCACACCTAGAGCACCTGGTAGAGCAGCAGTTAAGGAGTCGCCGGTAGCTCCGGTTGGGGGATAGGCACCAGAGGCGCCTATTGCTTTCTTGGGACTTCAGGAGGTTTTGGCATAGTTCCTGAGCATGTTTGGTACATTGGCTCAGGCGGGGTTGATTCCGGTGGCACCAACTACTTCACAGATCGGGGGAGGAGCTCAGACTCTCGCCGCCCGTACTCCGGAGTAGCGAGTCCATGTTGGTTAGATTCCAGGTGTCATGCCGACACAACTTGTTATCCCAGTTCCGCCCGTAGGTAGGGCATTAACATCTGAGGAAGAACAACTTAGTCTTGCGAGGTTCATGAAGTATTACCCTCCTACTTTTAGTAGTTTGGCTTCAGAGTATGCACATGGGTTCCTAGGGGAGTGCTACCGTATTCTACGCACTATGGGTATTGTAGAGATGAGTGGGGTTGCTTTTACTACGTTCCAGCTTAAGGGAGCGGCATATCAGTAGTGGCGAGCGTTTGAGTTGGGTAGTCTGCACGATGCAGCTTCACTTTCATGGACTCAGTTTTTAGAGGTGTTCTTGAGAGAGTTTGTTCCCCAGACCCTTTTGGAAACATGGTGCGTGGAGTTTGAGCAGCTGTGCTGGGGAACTATGTCGATGTCAGAGTATATCGTTAGATTCAGTGATTTGTCCAGACATGCACCAGTTTTGTTTTCTACAGTCAGATAGCAAGTCCGCAGGTTCATTGAGGGACTCAATCATGATATCCGATTCAGCATGGCTCAGGAGTTGGAGTAGGATGTTCCATTTTAATAGGTAGTAGAGATCACTCACCGATTAGAGGGCATGCAGGACCATGAGATAGAGGGCATGCGGGGTCAGGAGAGAGAGGGAAGAGAGGCTAAGATGCCTCACAGACCGGGAGGACCTACTGGTCCCTATTTTGGAGGTAGGGTACGACATGGTAAAGGTTTTGTGAGTCAACCAGTTCAGTTTTCACTTCAGGCTTTGCACGGTGTTCTAGGTGCCCATGGGTCTTAGGGTTCTCGTACCGAACAACTTCCGTAGCCACATCAGTAGAGAGGTTGCTTTAAGTGTGGAGATACCATCCAGATGGTGAGAGATGGTCTGGAATCCGGGCAGATATGTCACAGTGGGGTATTCAGGCCATGAGTTCTGCTCCAGTTGCAGATATTCCTGCACTGCCAGCTTGGGGTACAGGTCAGGCGAGTAGAGGGCACCAAAGAGGGGGAGGACTATCCCGTTGATGTACTTTATGCGGTAGGGATAAGGACGCTGCACCAGATGATGTTGTACATGTATGGTTTCGATTTGCTATAGAGGGGCAACATTCGTATTTTATTTCGGTTCTGCTTATCGAGGTGAGTCCTCCTATGTTACTTCACATACGAGTGAGCTTCATGATTTTGTACTCCGCTTATGTGTTTACCCCTGTTGGGAGATTCTATAGTGGTAGCCCATGTTTATCATTTTGTCTTCATTCATTATTTAGAGCTATGAGACTAAAAGTGGCTTTCTATTACTCATTTTGGTAGTTTTGATGTGATTTCTAGATGGTTGGTTACGATTCGTGGTTTAGATGCTCTACCGATGTGGGAGTTCAGTATGTGTTGTGACTTTGTTGGGGGAAATTGAATTAGTGGAAGGTTTCAGTTGGTATGATGTGTATATTACTTGTGATTTAGAGCTGATGATGGAATCCTCGTGTTTTCATATGGTTGATATGTTGAACCAGGATACATACCGTGATGGAAGTTAAATCAGGATGAGATCTGTGTGATTAGTTCATGTGTTTTGATTCTCCCTTGTGAAATCGATTCATAGTATGGTACTGATAGGGAGTTGTGCCTGTCGGGCTTGTTTGATAGTTCTCTTATGTGTTTCTCCTTGCATACTTAGTCGTATCCGCATTGTGTTTATCGGGTTTTAGCTTGCGAGGTATGTGCCCAGGTGGCGTTAGATGTGACTTGTTGATTCAGGTGAATAGTTATGAGGTCTTCATGTTTCTTGCATTGTTGTCAGTGTTGTGAAGGTTTGGAATAGGATTCTAGCAGTTATGTGGCTAATTACCGGTGCTAGATTTGATTATGGGCAACTATTGTGGCCAGAGTTGTTGTTAAGGTCATATGTGTGATGTGTCATGTCGTATGGTTGTACTTGTAGGTGTAGGCATAAGTTGTTGCAGCTGGTTGAGGTTGATACCGAGTGTTGACATAGGAATCGGGTCACTTGAAAATGGTTGGATGTTGAGAAATTTGATTCTAAGATTTACCAGTATAGGTGGAAGGAATAATTTTCAGTTAGGATGGTGTCATCGGGCCTACCTGGATTGGGGTGATGTGGGATCACCCACAGGGTGTGTGTATGATGAGTACATTCGGTGATTTGATGACTTCAGAACGGTTCTTGGCACGTTCGAGGACGGATGCTTATTTAAGAGGGGGAGAATGTAACGACCCAATCATTCATTTTGAGAATTAACGTCTCGTTCGAAGGCGTAAGGTCTCGGGCAGCTTCGTATTATGTGTTATGACTTGTGTGTAGGGACGAGTTCAGTTTTCGGATGGTTCAGGATCAATTTGGAAGAAGGATTCTTGTTTTAGAAGCTTAAGCAGTAAGAGTTGATCGGAGTTTTGACATTTGTGTAGACGACTCCGAAATGGCATTTTGATGATTCCAATAGCTTCGTATGGTGATTTTGGACTTAGGCGTGCGTCCGGATTTGGAGATCCGCAGGGTAATTTGAAGCATTTCGGCAAAAATTGGAAAGTTGAAGATTTAGAAAGTTGAGAGGTTTGACCAAGAGTTGACTTTGGTTGTATCGGGGTCGAAATTGGATTCCGAGAGTTGGATTTGCTCCGTTATGTCATTTGGGACTTGCATGCAAAATTCGACGTCATTTCGGATTGATTTGATATGGTTCAGCACGAGTTTAGGAAGTTGGAAGATTAAAAAGTTCATAAGTTCGATTCGAGGTACGATTTATAGTTCTGACATTGGTTGATGTGATTTGAGGCCTCGAGTAGGTCCGTGTTATGTTATGGAACTAGTTGGTATGTTTGGATGGGGTCCCGGGGTCCCCGGGCGTGTTTTGGATGGGCTACGAGCCATTTTCTTATGTTTTGGAATGCTGCATTTCTGGTGTCCTTCTCTGCGATCACGTAGGTGTAACCGCGGTTGCGAAGGTTGTTTGGTGTGCTGGTCCTTTATCCTCTTCACGTTCGCAAGGATAAGTCCGCGATCGCATTTGTGTGAGTGATTGCTTCTTCGCGTTCTCATAGCTATGCGCGCGATCACGTACTTTGAGGTAGTGATGAACCGTGTTTGCCTTTCTTCTTCCGCAATCGCGTAGTACCTCTTCGTGGGGCAGTGTCATTTCTTCTTCGCGATCGCGTAGTGCATTGTTGTGGCAGTCATTGTTTATTCTTCGCGATCGCATGTGTATTTCCGCGATCGCGATGTGCAAATACCTGGGAAACATAATATATTTTCCAAAATCGAGGGTTTGGCCATTTTTATCATATTTTGAGTTGTAGACCTTGGATTTGAGCAATGTTTCGTGGGTTTTTCAAGAAAATCATTGAGGTAAGTATTCTTCACCCGGAATTTATTATATTTCATGATTCCATCTTTATTTTTAACTTTTAATTAGTGGTTTGAGTTGGGGAAATGAGTATTTTGAGAAAAACTTTCAAAAATGTAAAATGACGATTTGAAGGACGAATTGATATTGGAATTTGGTAATTCTTGTATGGTTGGACTCGTTATCTAATGGGTGTTCAAATTTTATTATTTTGGTCAGGTTTCGAGATGCGGGCTCGGGAGTTGACTTTTGGGTTGACTTTTTAGTTTTAATTAAAGATTGAAGCTTTATTATCCGTAATTATTTTCTATGAGTTTTATTTATGATTTAAAGTTATTTTGGTTAGATTTGAGCCGTCCGAAGGTTGTTTCACTCGAAAAGTTTATTTTAGAGTATCGGTCTAGCTTCTTTGAGGTAAGTATCTTGCCTAACTTTGTGTGGGGAAAACTACCCCTTAGGATTTGAGTCATTATGCTAATTGTCTCATGTAAAGGCCGTGTACGCGAGGTGACGAGTACATGCTCGAGCTTATTTGTGGAAATTTGACCATTTAGGACTCTTAGGTTCTTATGTTCATTAGATATGAAGTTGTTTTGCCATGTTAAATCCCCCATTTACTAAATTCACCCTTACGTGTCTTATTTGGAATTAATTGCATCATGTTCTACCCTTATTGCCGATTAAACTCTTATGTGCCTTAACTGACGTTATTGCCTCTTTTATTGCCATGCTATCTTTTCCGTACTTGTTTATCCTTAATTGAAGTTGTTATTATCTTTTTCATAATTTCTTATCCTTATATGATCTTGTTGTATCTCTTCCGTAATTGCTCAACCTTTAATGAAATTTTGTTAACCCTTTTCATTATTGACTTATCCTTTGTTGGAATCATTGATTCATGTTATCCCTGTTATCGTCGAATATTACTTTTGTGGAATCCTTGCTACACATTATCTTTTCCTTGTTGAGCTATTCTTGTTGAGACCATTATTCCCTGTTGTGTCTTTTTTCGTGAGCTCGTTCTATCGTTTCCTTATGTTATGAAGTTCCTAAGTTGATTTACTTGCCGTATCCTCGTGTTATTGTTGTTGTTGCTGTTGTATTCAGTGTTGTTGAGCTGAGGGCTATGCGTGGTTGTGATAATGAAACTGTTTAAGAAAATGTTGTGGTATATGGGCACATATTGTAAAAGTTATTTTGTTGAGTTGTTATGTTTTGGCACACATGTTATTGTTGAGAGGATTGTTATGATATTTGCAAGAGGTTTCTGTCGTGCTGTTGTTATGAAGTTTGCACGAGGTTTCTGCCGTGCTATTGTTATGATGTTTGCACAAGGTTTCTGTCGTACTGTTGTTATTATTGATACACGCGCGGTGGTACAAGGTCTAGGTGTTGAAATGCATGCGGTGAGATAAGGTGGGTTTGATACACGTGTCTAGTAAGGAAACTACTAGAAGCTATGAAGTGTGATATGATGGGCTAAAACGCGGGATGCTATTTCGGGAAAAATGAATTTTTAAAATTAAATGTAAAGACTCCCGGGGTGATATAAGGAAAGATTGTGATTCATTTTATGATTTAAAACTACGAGGCGATACCTCGGTAGTGACTCTTGTTGACATTTCCCCCATTCTTTTGTACTTGCCTTTGATTTTGTTTCCTTAGTATACTACTAATTGTCTTTCTCTGTGTTGCACTATTTGCTTAGTTGCGTGTATTACTCGTTGTTTCAATTTCATTGCTGACATTATTATACTATACATTTTATGGTGATCGTTTCTTATGTGCCATTCATTGTCTCTACTCTTACTTGTTGACCTGAATTGTGGTAGAATACTTGCACAAGCATACACGTACATAAATCACCCATATCGGTCTAAGAAAATGAAGCCTGATGTTTTGACCATTTATATGTAACCCTGTGTACTTGCCTTATGTGTGAGAGTTATCCTGTTGGCACGTGAGTTATCCGTGCAGTCATGAGTCATTATTATTATTGGCACGTGAGTGGTCTGTGCGGATATTAGATATTATCATTCCTTGGAAAATGCTGTTATGAATTGTAATGTGGGCACAATATGCCAAGTGATTAGGGTTCCCGAATTGGGACCCGTGATTTGTGATTTTGAGGATTGTTACCTTTTGAAAATTCTTGGATAAAACTGGTGTTAAAGCGGTTGTTCCTACTGAGTTGTCAGTTGTCTTCCTTTATTTGGTTTCACCGATTTTGAACTATGTTCAGCTTACTCTACCGTGTTATTACTTGTTGTGTCTCATTGCTAACCATTGCTTTTAGTCTCTATTATAAACATTGTATTATTATTGTCATCATGCCTAGCTTTATACTGATATTGTTTCCCGTTAGTTCTATATTTATACTTGTTCAGGTTGTTTAATCTAGTGGGTGTCTTGACTGTTCCTCGTCACTACTCCACCGAGGTTTATCTTGATACTTACTGGGTACCGATGTGGTGTACTCATACTACGCTTCTGCACATTTTTGTGCAGATCTCAGATGGCTCGATTATTGTTGATTATTAGTTAGTTGTTCGAGCATTGTTGTGGAGTCTCAAGGTAAACTTGCCATCACGTTCGCAGGCCTCAGAATCACTTTCTAATATTGTACTTGTATTGTTTAAATTCTTTTCCGAACATTTGTATTTAGGGATTTTCTAGCAAACTCAGTAGAGCTTATGACTTGTACTACCGATTTTGGGATTGAAAGTTATGTATAAGGATTTCTATTTCATACTTATTAGTTGATGGTTGAATTATTCTATTAATTCAGTAAGTGTTAGGCTTACCTAGTCTTAGAGACTAGGTGCCGTCACGACATCCTACTGAGGGAAATTGGAGTCGTGACAAAACCATCTTAGTATTTTATGATTGTTAGAGAAAAACAATGAGAGGCAAAGTTGTCCCACCGGGCGTGCCAAAGTTTATAGCGCTAAAAGTCATTCCTTAAAATAATAATCAAGAGAAGAAATATAATAATAAATAAAAGTACCTGTATTTAAATAACTTATGGGGTTACTATCTTTAGCAATCTTAAATAAGAGATGTAATCCTCAAGTTCTTCTCCACACAACTGTTAACTTAATGGCGTTTCTTGTTCTTGAGATGAACTACTTATTGAAATTGGATCACGAATGTGAAGCCAGGCATTGATCGCAGGTGTGGGGGTATTGAGACTTGTGGTTCACCACTTGGAGAGAAAGACTTCTTGGTATGCAAAAGACTTGCGGTGCAAAACTAGAGAGCAAAGCTTCTACAAATATTTTCTTATGATCTTTTGGCCTTGTGGAAATCCATATTTATAGCTATACAAGAGGGAGCTTGTGATGAATACATATTTTTTTCCACCAATTTGATTGGACAACTTGAGTCATCAAACCTATCACTTAATCTATGTGATAAGCTTGTATGTAATTGGTTGAACCATGTCATTTGAACACTTAAAAATATTTGATTGGTCCTTGTATTTGATTTGACATGCTATATTACTTACGCACGTGGCATGATTTTAGTGGTCCTTGCATTGACTTGGTGTGCCATGTCATTTGACACATGTAATGGACCTTGGGCTAGTGGAGTGTTGTCACGACCTAAAATCCAACTAGTCTTGATGGCACCTAACCCAACTTGCTAGGTAAGCCAATTAACTAAAATCCAACTAGTCTTAATCTAATACATTCCTCAAGAACTAATAGTACAAATCATGAGCTTCTAAGAATAGAGTTTACAAAGCTGAAATGAATTAAATATATAGTCTTGTTTGAAAAGTACATAAACCGAGTTTCATAGACCTAAAGCTACCACGAACAAGGGGCATCTACAACCAGAACGCAGGTACATCTTTAATCCAGCTCCCATCGAACACAGCAACATCAGCAACCAATATATGCACGCAAGGTGCAGAAGTGTAGTATGAGTATAACCGACCCCATGTACTTAATAAGTAACAAACCTAACCTTAGGTTGAAAGTAGTGACGAGCTAACAAAAAGGGGTCGGGTCCAACACCAATATTCCACAACAGTTCATAACAACATAGTACAAGTAACAAACGAGTATCTCAGAAATAAAAGGCTCAGTTCGTTCACAGTTCCAGAAAAATAGGCATTTCTTTTCAAGTATCTCAGTGAATGTCCAAATCTTTTACCGAAAAGCCAATATACGAGTAAGTTTGAAAACTGTGATTTTTCCCAAAGCACCTTTCAACAAATAGTAAGATGTTTCATTTTCAGATAGCATGAGAAAGGTACTTCTCTATTCCTACATGTCAAGATACAGGTAAAATCATAAATGTCCCCAAAACTAGGTAGCAGAAGGAAATGCACCTCAATGCATGTATCTCAAGTACGCATGTCAAATGCAATGCATCTCGATGATGAGCTCATGTACTCACACTCTTAGAGTACTCAATCTCACTGTCTCGCATTCTCTCTCACTATGCTCAGCACACTCAAACACTCAGCGATGTACCATACCCGTTGTGGCGTGCAGCCCGATCCCTATTTATAGTCGACTGCGCTCACTGGGGATGTGCAGACTCCGGAGGGGCTCCTTTCAGCCCAAGCGCTATAATCCGCACGGATAACTCACGTGCTGCACGGACAACTCGCGTGCCATAATATCAATATCTGGAATCGTATGGACAACTCACGTGCTATAGTGATAACATCCTTACAAACAGGCCCCCGACCTCACTCAATCATCAATCTCTCTAGTCTCACTCACAGACTCACAATGTCATGAAACTAGCCCGAAAAAAATGATATGATGTATCGATAAATAACTGAGACTGATATATGATATGAATGCATGAATATGACTGAGTACGTAATATCAATGAAATCAGTGAGATGACAGTAAGAAAACCACTATGGGTCCCAACAATATCGGCAAAATGCCTAAAACATGATATCTAGCATGATTGACAGCTTAAATACTTTATGACATGATGAAAACACAGATATCAACAAAGTAGGACCACTATACAGTGCCATGGAAATAACAGAGTCCCAATTCACATGGTGCACACCCGTCACCTATCATGTGCGTCACCTCAATACCAATCACATAACACATATTTCAGGGTTTCATACCCTCAACACTAAGATTAGAAGAGTTACTTACCTCGAACAAGCCAAGCGCTGCTCCAAAGATGCCATCCCGCGCGTTCCGACCTCCGAATGGCTTGAAACTAACAAAAAATAACTCAAGTACATCAAACAATGCTAAAGGAACCAATCCTGATCGAAAAAGATCAAATCTTGAATCAAAAGCCCGAAATTAGCCAAAAGCCCAACTCGGTCCCGCACCTCGGAACCTGACAAAATTTACAAAATTCAACAACCCATTCAATTACGATTCCAACCATACTATTATGATGTTCAACAACCAATTCGATGTTCCAAACTCGAAAATTCATATTATGAAACTTTAGGCCAAAACCCCCAATTTCCTCTTTAAAATTCATCAACCAAAAGCTAAAATTGAAGATAGATTCATGGAATATAACCAAAACCGAGTAGAGAACACTTACCCCAATTCATATGGTGAGAATTGCTCCAAAAATTGCCTCAATCCGAGCTTGAAAATGTAAAAATGAAGCCAAAATTGCGAACCCTTGTATATCACATTCTGCGCAGCACATCTGCATTTGCGGAAAGTTCGTCGCACCTGTGACCACCGCTTTTGCGGAAACACCTCGCACCTGCGCTGCCCGGCTTCTTCACCATTTCTGCTTCTGCGACTCGCTGCCCGCATCTGCGCCATTGCAGATGCTCCCAAATCTCCACTTCTGCGGTCTTCCTCACCCAACACTATTCTCACATCTGTGATGCCTTTGTCGCTTCTGCGGCCATCGCACCTGCGCAAACCAACCGCAGGTGCGATCATACCAGAACCAGCAGCCTCCAGCTTTGCACATGAAGTGAAAATGATCCGAACCTCATCCAAAATTCATCCGGGCCACGCGGGACCCCGTCCGAATATACTAACAAGTTCAATAACATAACACGGACCTACTTGAGGCATCAAATCATGCATAACCACATCGAAATGACGAATCGCACGTCAAATCGAAATCTATGAACTTTGAAACTTCAACTTCCACAACCGATGCCGAAACCTATCGAATCACGTCCGATTGACCTCGAATTTTGCACACACGTCACATTTTACATTACAGACCTATTCCACTTTCAAGAATCGGATTTCGACACCGATATCAAAAAGTTCAGTCCCGGACAAACTTTCCAAAATTTTAACTTTCGCCATTTCAAGTCAAATTCCACTACGGACCTCCGAATCACAATCCGGATGCGCTTCTAAGTCCGAAATCACCTAACGGAGTTAACGGAGCTAACAGAACCATCAAAACTCTGTTCCGGGTTCAAATTCCAGAAAAAGTCAAACTTGGTCAACTCTTCCAATTTAAAGCTTCGACAATGAAATCCATTCTTCCAATTCGATTCCGAATAACCTGAAAATCAAAACTGACGATTCACATAAGTCATAATGCATCATACAAAGCTACTCATGCCCGTAAACTACCAAGAGAAGTGCAAATGCTCAAAATGACCGGTCTGGTTATTACATTCTCCCCCACTTAAACATACGTTCGTCCTCGAACGTGTCCAGAGTTGCTCTCAAAGCCATCAAACCGCTGTATAACCTTACCATGCACATACCCGTGGGTGATCTCACGTCAACCTATCCCATATAGGTCTGATAACATAACATAACTGAGATTTCTCAATGCAACCTAGCCCACAAGCCTTCGAATCCAATTCCAACATCCAAAATTTCTTATAAGATCAGAATCCCGCAACCTACACACTGTATAAGTCTGAACAAGCTGTACCAAAAGCCATAACCATAACTCAAATAATCAAAACTGAAATACCATATAGCTCAAATGCTCGAAACCATGATTTCTAATCACAGTAGCTGCTCAAAACAACCCAATGCCGGTAATAAATCTCATATCAAACAAGACTCCATTCTAAAACCTTCGTACACTACCGATGATGAAAGAAACACGCAGAAACTCATAACCATTCATCAGATCCACCAGCCGTGGAGCTCCCTCTCCTTCGACAAGAACCATAGCAAATTTCTAAGCCGACTTTCGATATTATCCTTCCAAATATACCACAATCAAATCTGATAGCACACATCCTAGATCCGACGACTTCATCTTATCAAATACCAGCTACTTTACTAACATGTCACACCAATACTATCCAAAGCCGCAACCCGTGCAATCCGTGCACCAATAAGCATTATTTCAAATGTACTCAATCACAAAAATGACTCATACAAGAGAACCGTTCCGCAAGCTCGACGGGTACCACCCCAACGCAATGCTAAGAACCCATCACACACCGTAGAACCATAACACACGAATCTAACACAAAGGATCATATCTCAACATAACTCTGCCGCAATACGCGACCCTATCCAAACACTAATCCATATGAAATACCTCAGCCACCATGCTCAAATTCAATAACTACACGCAATCCGACATCAAGTCCCCAAAGTGCATTACCATAACCACGGAGAAGCCAATGACACAATGCCATCCAAAACTAGAAAGGACATAACCAATGCGCAACCATTCATGCATCACCCAAATATCCATCTCCCGCGAATTCTGCTATAAGGCCCTAATAGAACTGCACCATGGGTACATACAACCAACGAATCACGACCCCTCGTAGCATAGAAGAGTAACTCACCGAACATAACAGAACACGAATAAGCTCATCTACAACCGAATGATACATCCCTCAACAATAGCAGTATGGAGACAACCAATCCGGCTCGGTGTAGAATACACATCCTAATTGGGCCTACCAATGGACCCCCAACTCAGCTCTGGGCACCCACACATGGATAAATAACCCTCTGAAATCCCACAATAACTGAATCATAAAGCTTACTATCATCTAGCTAGCTTCGGCCATGACTTCACAGTCCACAACCATGAAAACAACCTGCTCTTGAGAACTCCCAGTCTCTAAATCCATAGAACACACGAATCCCATATCTGATCCCAACTCCACCGCCAGAATGTCTAACTTATCTCTCATAAACGATCATCCCACAGGGAATACTTCTAAAATTCTTCCGTGCCACATAGCAAAATTTGAATATTAGTAGTCGATCAACCACCAGTGAAGTATCCATAAATCAAAACACACTGCCTCTTCTGAAATGTATACTCTCATCAAGTCATGCCAAATAGTAATATTATTTACCTAGTCATCTGAAACCGTCCATGCTTCCAAACAGAACTGTGATCCCGCTCACATAAATCTCAGTCCCACACAACACACCGCATATACCATGCCATCATATGAAAAATACGAGAACTTCATAGTCCGCTCCGAGTCACAAGCAACTACATACTCAATTAGCCAAGGACCTTCTATTGATCTCATCCCGGAGAAAATCCCAATACGCAACATATTCCTCACGCCGGTAGGAAATATACTCCTCAAACCGTGGTAAAAACTATTGAGAACTCTTCGAAACCCATTTGCACACAACCAAGCTATCATAACCGAATCTCTCTAACTCAACCCAGCCACACTGGTTGCAAGACCCAAGAGCATCGCCACGAAACACCTGTAGAGACTAGCCACATCATAAGTACCCAGAGAACCGATCATACCCATTACTGTGCTAACCCAACCTACTACCACGCTGTCATATTTCTCTAAGTCCTTTCCAAATTGCCTTCAAATTGGTACTTCTCCTTGCTAGACTACCACGATCCCTAACCAAAATTCACCACACAAGAGACCCTAGTATAAAACCATAACGCCCTAAGGCCCATAAGCCGCTGACTCCCCTCTTAATCACCCCAAGGCACCACAACCGAGACACCCACTCTAAAGAGACCTTATGTGAACCTAAAACTGTTTCCTTCACCTTCTTGATACTGAAATGCACAATCCACAATGATATAAAATAACACAAGTCTCGACACCATCCAATGCAACTCCCAGTTTCTAGCCATATATAAATCTTGAAAATTCCAAATCGCCACATATAAATCTTGAATCCATTAGAACCATTCTCGAGAGTCATCCACTCTACTCAAATCTCAATTGAACCGACCAAACGGAACAAACGACCTATGCCCCCTTAGCACACCAACACCCAAGGGAATAAAGAGTAACTCACACTCCTAAGCAACCGAGCAAATTCCTACTCCATGTACACTACATCCTTTGCGAATAACCACTCAATTAATATTTGACTCCCATATACCCATAGAGTGTAATACAACATGTATCCAGAAATTCCCTTACTCGAGTCATCCTCAATCTTAACTTCTGCAAGTCATAACTGATTCACCAGTATACCTCAAATCGAAACCAATACAACACATAATCGTGCAATCCACTCGTCGATAGCAGACTCCCCCACTTGGCTTGAGGCCATAGAACAAAACAGTCGATAACATCACGATATCCATACTCTATTGCTGCCAGAATTTTGCGCTGAAATTCAACTAAAATCTTCGCAAGCCTATGTAACACAAACCATATAATACCTCAAATCGTCTGCAAATCTTGCATTCACCCTTGTAATAGTCAAGCCAACTCCCACAAGAGATCCAAACTCAAATTGCAACATATATCATTCACTAGTAAAAGAGAACTCTCTACAAAACATCATAAGGACCACACAACCTCAGGACACCTCGCAGGAGATAACCCACCTGTTCTGCCTCAAACTGACATCTCTCTATACCCTTCCAAAGTCACGACTACTACGCAATCACTTAATCTTCTTGATTTTGAACTCATCGACAAGACATGAGAATCTACTTCTCTCCACAACTAAATAACATAAGAGATCCCTCAACACACACATAACTCGAGACCATACGCCATATCAAGACAGAAATCAGACACCCCATAGTCCTTGCTACATCTCAAGTAAACTCTTCTCGTCATATTCGAACAATCTGAACACATCTCGCAGTCACATCATACTCACCACATAGTCATTTTACCGCTCATCGAGTAACAAATTCCACTTATAGGAACACTACTGGACGTATAAGTCCCAAACGCACATGCTCACATAATCAAAATCTCTATGCTCAAGCTAGAGTCAAAACCTGGCCTCCAGTCCTCTAGACTGGCCCATCATCAGCACACAGAAATCATATCTCGCACCTCGTTCATAGAATCACAAGACGGTGATGCACAGCTGATATCGAGCGCTCGCATGTGCATACGAATGCGTGGAAGGAATTCAATGAGTTACGCTTCAAGCTGAATCAATGCCGCACGATAAGGAAAGAAAGATGGAAAGTATATCCTAAATGTCCTGTAGCCTCTCGAAGATAGGTATGGACGTCATCATACCGATCCGCAAGACTCTACTAGACACCTGCTCATGACTTGTATAACCTATGAACCTAGAGCTCTGATACCACCTTGTCACGACCCAAAATATGACTAGTCGTGATGGCACCTAACCCAACCCGCTAGGTAAGCCGATTAATCACTAACCAATTCTAATAACAATTAATAAAGTAATTAAGCAAAGAAATATCTGAATCCAATCATTCCTCAAAAATTGGTAGTACAAATTATGAGCTTCTAAGAATAGAGTTTACAAAGTTGAAATGAATTAAATGCATAGTCTTGTTTGAAAAGTATATAAACAGAATTTCATAGACCTAAATCTACCACAAACAAGGGGCAGCTACAACCGGAACGCATGTACATCTTTAATCTAGCTCCCATCGAACACATCAATATCAGCAACCAACATCTGCACGCAAGGTGCATAAGTGTATTATGAGTACAACCAACCCCATGCACTCAATAAGTAACAAACCTAACCTTATGTTGAAAGTAGTGACAAGCTAACAAAAAGGGGTCGGATCCACACCAATATTCCATAACAGTTCATAACAGCATAGTACAAGTAACAAACGAGTATATCAGAAATAAAAGGCTCACTTCGTTCACAGTTCCAGAAAAATAGGCATTTCTTTTCAAGTATCTCAGTGAAAGTCCAAATCTTTTACTAAAAAGCTAATATACGAGTAAGTTTGAAAACTATGAGTTTTCCCAAAACTCCTTTCAACAAATAGTAAGATGTTTCATTTTCAGATAACATGAGGAAGGTACTTCTCTATGCCTACACGTCAAGATACAGGTAAAATCATAAATGTCCCCAAAACTGGGTAGCAGAAGGAAATGCACCTCAATGCATGTATCTCAAGTACGCATGTCAAATTCAATGCATCTCGATGATGAGCTTATGTACTCACACTCTCAGAGTACTCAATCTCACTGTCTCGCATTCTCTCTCACTATGCTCAGCACACTCAAACACTCAGCGCTATACCATACCCGCTGCGGCGTGCAGCCCGATCCCTATTTATAGTCGACTGTGCTCACTAAGGGTGTGCAGACTCCGGAGGGGCTCCTTTCAACCCAAGCGCTATAATCCGCACGGACAACTCACGTGCTGCACAGATAACTCACGTGCCATAATATCAATATCTGGAATCGCATAGACAACTCACGTGCCGCATGGACAACTCACGTGCTATAATATCAATATCTAGAATCACACAGACAACTCACGTGATGCACGGATAACTCACATGCTATAGTGACAACATCCTCACAAACAAGCCCCCGGCCTTACTCAGTCATCAATCTCTCAGTCTCACTCACAGGCTCACAATGTCATGAAACTAGCCCGACAACAATGATATGATGTATCAATAAATAACTGAGACTGAGATATGATATGAATGCATGAATATGAATGAGTACGAAATATCAATAAAATCAGTGAGATGACACTAAGAAACGACCACTATAGGTCCAAACAATATCGGCAAAATACCTAAACATGATATCTAGTATGATTGACAGCTTAACTACTTTATCACATGATGAAAATACGGATATTAACGAAGTAGGACCACTATACAGTGCCATGGAAATAACAGAGTCCCAATTCACATGGTACACACCCACACGCCATTCACCTAGCATGTGCATCACCTCAATACCAATCACATAACACGTATTTTGGGGTTTCATACCCTCAGCACTAAGATTAGAAGAGTTACTTACCTCGAACAAGCTAATACCAATGCCGGACAAGCCAAGCGGTGCTCCAAAGATGCCATCTCGCGCGTTCCGACCTCCGAATGGCTCGAAACTAACCAAAAACAACTCAAGTACATAAAACAATGCTAAAGGAACCAATCCCGATCGAAAAAGATCAAATCTTGAATCAAAAGCCCGAAATCGACAAAAATCCCAACCCGGGCCCGCACCTCGGAACCCGACAAAATTTACAAAATTCAACAACCCAATTTCGGGCTTTTGATTCAAGATTTGATCTTTTTTCAATCGGGATTGGTTCCTTTAGCATTGTTTGATGTACTTGAGTTATTTTTGGTTAGTTTCGAGCCATTCGGAGGTCGGAACGCGCGGGATGGCATCTTTGAAGCACCGCTTGGCTTGTTCGGCATTGGTATTGGCTTGTTTGAGATAAGTAAATCTTCTAATCTTAGTGCTGAGGGTATGAAACCCCGAAATACATGTTATGTGATTGGTATTGAGGTGACGCATCCATACTAGTTTCACTTAAATTTGAGTCCAATTCGATATTCAAAACTCGAAAATTTATATTATGAAACTTTAGGCCAAAACCCACAATTTTCTCTTTAAAATTTATCAACCAAGAGCTAAAATCGAAGATAGATTCATGGAATATAACCAAAACTGAGCAGAGAACACTTACCCCAATTCATATGGTAAAAATTGCTCCAAAATTCGCCTCAATCCGAGCTTGAAAATGTAAAAATAAAGCCAAAATCGCGAACCCGTGTATATAACGTTCTGCCCAGCACATCCGTATTTGAGGAAAATTCGTCGCACCTGCGACAACCTCTTTTGCGAAAACACTTCGCACCTGCGCTGCCCGGCTTCCTCACCATTTCCGCTTCTACTACCATCACACATAGGTGAAACCAAGCGCATGTGCGATCATACCAGAACCAACAGCCTCTAACTTTGCACATGAAGTGAAAATGATTCGAACCTCGTCCAAAACTCATCCGGGCCACTCAGGACCTCGTCCGAATATACTAACAAGTTCAATAACATAACACAGACCTACTTGAGGCCTCAAATCACTCATAACCATATCAAAAAGATGAATCGCACCTCAAATTAAAATCTATGAACTTTGAAACTTCAATTTCCACAACCGATGCCGAAACCTATCGAATCATGTCCGATTGACCTCAAATTTTGCACACACGCCACATTTCATATTACATACCTATTCTAATTTTTAGAATCATATTTTGACCCCGATATGAAAAAGTCTACTCCCACTCAAACTTTTCAAAATTTCAACTTTCGCCATTTCAAGCCAAAAAGCCAAGTTTCTACTAAAGACTAATCGAATGCAAGTTAAAAGGGAGAATGACACAAATAGGGATTTTGATGTCACTATTAATGTTTTGACCCCGATCACAGAAGTTTTGAGAAAATAGTACAAGACTAGGTTGTAATGCACGCTCGCTATAATTTCAGCAAGTTATGATGATTGTCAGGATTTGTGGTAATATTCTGACGATCACTAGAATTTTTAGCCACAATGCTAAAAACAATTATCATATTTTTCAGTATTGTGGCTGAATTCCGGCTACTTCATAATTCTGGCGATTGCTAGGATTACCTTAATTCTAAAATTATGTCCAGAAATTATTTTTCCAAGTTTTTTTCTTAACAGGATCAAAGTTTTAAAGAGTAGTCCTAAAAAGGTTCATCCAACTTAATTTTGTGATTGAGAAAAATCCTGGTAGCCGAGTGGGCTTAGGAAAAGAGCCCATAAGCTTTAGGTATTCTTCAACCTGTAATTTCGTGAATTTGATCAGCCATTAGAGCAGTAAAACATAATTCTTTTATAGGGGTCTCGTTAGGTTTACAATTGATTTTATTGTAAATAATATTGTTAGACCTTCATGAGTCTCCTTAATCTCTCATTTCCCCCCGCCCCCTCTTGCATACCTCCATTAAACTGACTTTCAATTAGTATCTTTACATAGGAACATGTACATGAGAAAATGATTTGAGTTTTAATCAAAACTAAAAGTACAAATGTTGCAGAAATAGTTGTAGGACAACTGTTGATACCCAATTTTGCTCTCATATATATTTTTTTTAAATAATATACATACTTTCAAAATATTATTTTTTTCATTATTATTTAATTCACAAGATTTACATGAGCATTTTTCATAATTTTCCATAATTTTAGATATTTTTTAAAAAATTAATTTTCCATGCATGAAAATTCAGTAATTACTCTTTGAAATTATTTGTGATGACTTAATCACTTAAAATTATTATTCGCATCCCTAATGCATTTTTTTGAAATATTTTCACTCCATTTTTATATAATTACAATTATCTTTAGGCTATCCGCATAAATTTACAATAATAGCCTATAGTTTTGCTTTCTTATTGCAATTGACATTTCATTTAGGGTCAAAATAATATTTTATATTTTTATAGTCTCCTATTATTGTTTGAAGCATTAATTTTCATAAGTAGCATTTTTATATATTTATTTAGCTATTTTATTAAATTATTTTCCCTTTAATTTCTATTTTTTAAAAGCTGGCCCAATTTTGAGTCAAATTTTCGGACCAAACCAGCCCAATACACTAACCCAATAACCCCAGCCCAAACCGGTCGCGACCTGCCTAGCCAACCCGACCCAACCCCTCTTTAAAATCTTGACCGTTGATCTCTAAGATCAACGGCCCACATGTAATCCCCCCCTTTTAAATCACCCAACCCCAAACCCTAATCTTATTCCCTCTAATTCTGCCGCCCTAAAACTCTCCCCCTCTCTAAAGAACCCTAATCGCCGCCTCTCTAAACCCCTCTCCTAATCCCTCTTCTAATGGGATTCTCCTCTCATTTACTTACCATATTTGTATGTTTTCGCTACTGGTTGATTCTCTATGGTATCACCTAGTACTTTCCTAAACATGGCAAGTACTACTTCTCCTATTCTGTCCGATTAATTCCTATCTCTTGAATTTGAACCATATTTCGTCTACACGCGTCCTATTCTATACCGTGTGAGTCCGATTTTGTTTGTATTTTACTGATTTACCCTTTCCCTAAAAATTAAGGTTTACCAGATTTTCTCTCTTAAATTGATTTCAAATTGATTTGCATGTTTCTTTTCCTTGTTTGTTGTTTAAATTATTCTGTTTCCTTATATGTTTGCTCGATTTTTGATTACTATATAAACCCTCTCATTTTTCCTTCTGGGACGGACTTTGAGAAAATCGATTTCTTCACTAAAATTTTGAGGTTTTTGCTACTCTCTTGCTTGGTATTATGTATTGGCCGGCTGAAAGACAAGGCCATCAGAATCTTGTTACTTAACATGTTCTTGGTACGAGCACTTCCCTGAGTTCATCGAATCGCTTGGGAACTTTGACGCATTAGGGATTCTGGGTTTTCTTTGGAAACCTATTGTTTACTGTTCTTCGCTTAACTGGTGAGTCACTATACTTTGCAATTTCATTCTTAGGCATCTATGGTTTGTATACATTTTCATTCATGAAATTGGTCAGTTCAGTATGTTTTTTGGATTGCTTTTGTGTGTAATTCCTTTTGCTTTCCTCAGCTCTTTAGGTCTCTTTAGCCTTTAGCTTCAAGCATGCCTAAACCTGGTTCTATTAAGTTCTGACCAGTCAATGTGTTAGAAATTATTACTGTTTGGGACCCTTATGCTTGTTATCATATTTTGGTGTTTAATTTAGTCTTTTGCTACCAATCTTGTCATTTGAGTATGCCTCACTAGTATAATTTGTACTTTTTTTAGTCGATTAGTTGATTGAGTTCAAAAGCATGAATATGTACCCCAT
Source organism: Nicotiana tomentosiformis (assembly GCF_000390325.3). Classification (NCBI taxonomy): domain Eukaryota; kingdom Viridiplantae; phylum Streptophyta; class Magnoliopsida; order Solanales; family Solanaceae; genus Nicotiana; species Nicotiana tomentosiformis. The sequence continues at coordinate 45,657,275 of NC_090816.1, read as the reverse complement.
TGTATGGCACAAGCTTGTTTCCCCTCATATTTTAAATTTCGGTATTGATGACTTGCCTATCTGACATGTTTTGACCCTGCTCTCTATCAGTACACCCTTTAGCATATTTAACCCCCTCCATGTTTCACCAGTAGTTATAATCTACTTTTCTCATGTCTAAATGCTGTCCTATTGCCAAATTAGCATGATTGTTTCATAACATCAGGACTTACACAATCTGGACCTTCTTTAGGTAAATAGTCTACTATGTCAATGCTAGAATACCTACATGGCTATTTAACATGAGCTTACTTTTCACTCTGTAATGAATTTCTGTGATGCTTGTCTTGCATAAATAATGTGTTTTAATGTTATAAGACCTTTTCCCTCAACTGTGATCTTGCTTCCCTGCTAATACCTCCCCCCTAGCCAGTATGTATTAATTCCCAATTCCTTCAGTGGTTACTTGGCCTGTCATAATATGTGTTTCAACGCTTCCTTACATCCTGATGAGAATTAACCTGTTTGTCTTATGATGCTAAGATGTATACTTAGCCTAAATCAGACTTCTTAGGTCTCAACCTGTTAGTGTTGATTTTTGTCAAAACTTTGCAAACTTGTTCCTTCCCCTAATTCTCCCAATATGTGTTTGTGATGTGCTACTTTGCCAAACGTTGAAGTTCTACTGAACAAGTCTTATGACCTGCTTGACTGGCTATTCTGTATGCTCAACTTGGCTATGTCTACTTTAGGATATAAGTGTATCCCCTAACTTCTGTCCACTCTCCTTACTTGCAACTTATGCTATTCTGAAATCTTCATTCTTAGCCGGCTGAAAGCCAAGGATACCTAGGTTCTATTATTGGCCTCCCTAATATGAGCACTACTTGGGGTCCAATTGAGACCCTTGTGAATTCTGACACACTAGGGCTTGGTCCTTAGTCACTCCCTCAATCTCAAATTGTTCCTATTCACTCTACTTCCCCTTGTTATGTGCTTGAATTGGCTGATTTAAATGGTGCAACACTTGGTGCCATGGTTGAGTAAACTGGTTCTAGACTCCTTTATGGATCCCTGAGTCGTGTATTGAATGTGGCTCTTTGTTGAAGGCCTGGGTATGCTGTGTAAGAGTTACTGAAGGCCAAGATAATGCTGGGTATTTATTTTATTTGGGCCTGCTATGGGCCTCTTATCACTATTATGTAACATTTGGATATTTTACTCATTATTGGGCCTGTAATACCCTTTGTATAAATAATTGGGGTGTTAGTAAAGAGGGAATGGGTAGAATTCAATATCTACATGCAAAGTGCGTAGATAACATGCCTATAGGACTTGACAATGTGTTTGCTATACGTGTTGTTCGATTACATGAGCACTGTAGAAATCATAATATTAGGAGAAGCACACACACACTACTTGTTTACTATTAATCATAAGTTCAGATGCTATGTTTACTGTTGCGTGTTTATGGACAGCATGCCTATAGGAAGTAATCACTTTGCATGACTACTTTCAAATGCATTAGAAGCATGCCTATAGGAAGTGAGCACTCCTTCAATTTGCATGACTACTTTTAAATGCATTAGAAACCTTCCTATAGGAATGAGTGCTAATGAATTTTCCTTCAATTCACTTCAGTTATTCACTAGAAATCATGCCTATAGGATTTTGATCACTTCATTTGCTATTGTATCACATTGTTCACTAGAAATCTTGTTTATAGGACTAAGTATAAATGTAACGAGTTCTAATCATCAACTGTTAGAGATCCTGCCTATAGGAAATAATTGCTTGTTAATTGGTTAATATTAGACCACTTAAATATTATTCCTGAGTGACACTGTTAGAAAAATCTGGATAATTCTGGGACTCTCCCCAGCAGATTCTGTTATACCCAACTGCATAGATCACCTAGGTATCACACATATAGGATTGGTAACTTAAAACTTTCAATAACCAGCTTGTCGTACCTCCATAATTCTGTCTATAAGCAATATCTTACATCTGGAATTGCCTGCGTACTTTGATCGCCTAGAAAGCATGTCTATAGGCTTAAGATTCTGGAGTTTGCCAATTCCTAATTGACATATGTTTTTGCGTGCGTTTGCTGCTTAGGTGTGGAGGTCAATATGAGCCTTTAATTGTTTTATGTGGAGTCCTTATATGTTTTGCTTGTCGCCTAGTTTTTTGTAATTTTGAGCTGCCTAGATAATGGTCTAGAACCATCCAAATAGAGGTCCAAAGCCTCCTGGACCATAGGTATGGGTCGAGTAGTGCACGCATAAGGCACGGTTTAGAATTGAATTAGAGCGCTCTTATGTAGATAATTTTAACATAGTAATCGGGTAGTAGGAGATGATAGTCTGCACCCGCTGAATAATATAAGTAACTCCCTATTCTAAGGGAGTTGTGAAGTATTATTTATATTGCACGGGGTGATCCATTAGGCTAAAAAACTTAGGACCCCCTATTAGAACGGAAAAATAGTTGCACCTCCCTATTCAAGATCTCTTTGTAATAAAATTCTTAGATTTTGTACTCTCTTTGGTTACTTGATCATACAGACTAATCCATATAATTTAAGTTCGGCCAGGACCCACAGTTGTGGACCTCGAGAAGTGCCTAACACCTTCTCTTTGAGGTAACTTGAGCCCTTATCCAATCTTTGGTGGCGTTGACTAGTTAAAACATAGTTATTTGCATAATAGGTGCCCTAACGCACCTTAAAAATTGTTAGGTGGCGACTCTCCTCTTTTAATACCTCATTTAAAAGAGTCACGTGTCGAATTCCTCCTTCGTGAGAAAAAGGGGTGCGACAGCATGGCGACTCTGTTGGGGATTTACGCTTAAGCTCTTACCATAGCGAATTTGGCTTATATGAATTAGTCTTCTTTGATAAAACGTGTTTCCCTCTTCCTTTTTATTTTTCTGCTACATGCACATCCCTCCCCTATTCTCCCTTTATTTGAATTCGTTGTAATATGCAAATCCCTTCCCTTCTCCACCCTTCCTTGCTTAAATTGGTTATAACACGCGTATCCCTTTTCCTATTCATACTTATTTGCTCTAAAAATGCTCTTCATTGGTTTAAAAATTGCTACATCATGTCTCTCCCACCCCTATTCCCTTGCTTACTTTATTATATTCCCTATATTCCACGAACTAGCTTCTTCTTTTGTCTTTATTTTTATGTCCTTTATGTTTTACCTTAATATTACGTTTATTGCTTTCACATATTTATCACGCAAATAATTGGAAATGTGTTATTATCTTTGTATAAAGCATGCTCCACATCATATTCCACTCATGCTCAACTAATACCATAGCGGCACTTGATGAGTGTCCGCGCTCTTCCAAAATTACTCTTTGAATAGGAAAGGCTTATTTGCGGTAAACTAGTCGATCAATGGTGCAGTCGACGGTTCCGTGCCTTTCCCTCTCAAGTTATCCACTTGAGAGTACCAGTCTAGACCCTTCTAGAAACCCCCCTCCAATATCAACTGTGCATGCATCATGTCAAACCTAGTATGGGTTAGAACGTTGTCCGCATGATAATCCACTAAGATAAGCCTTGTCCAAAGTCTGACGGGATTTCCATAATCCCAATGGACACCATCACGTTATGTGCATTACTTGGAGAAAACATGCCGGTATGTTGATCATTAATGTGTAAATAGTCAGACCCAGAGGGGGAAAGGGCTAACTCTATTTGTTTTGCAGAAAATGAGGCATGAAGTCCCCAGGTTCGACATGGTTCAAACCATCCCACCCTTGCTGCTGGATTGGTGGAAGAATCTCTCACCTAGTGATAAGAATCATGTGAAAAGGGTCCTCGGAAATGTACCTTCCTTATTGGACATTCGGCCAATAACGCATTGATTAAGTCCGCCACTATGTTTTGGGATGAGAAAAGAGCTGTCTTTTGCTTTGGTGATGTAGAAATGACTCCTCTCTTAGAGGAAATAGGAGGCTTTGCTAGGCTTCCATGGGATAGTCCGAATTTATTAGTACCAGAAAATCGCACTCCCCGCGATTTTTAAAAAATGATGGGTTTCAAGAAAAATGATGAGTTACTCTGTTTGAAGAAGTCATACATACCATTTGAATTCCTTTATGAACGTTATGGGCATAGCAAGTCATATCGCCTTCACCGTGATGAACTTGCCATTACTTTTTTGGGTTGGACACACCGCCGAGTTTTTGTGTTCATTGTCTGTTTCTTGGGGTTGCTGATATTTCTGATGAAAGGGGGGAGGATCCACACTCGCTTAGCCATGGTCTCTAGGACTCTAATGGAAGGAATTGCGAGACAAACTTACACTATCATCCCCATGATCTTGGCCGAAATGTACTGAGCTCTAGATCGATGCAAACAGGGGTATGGGTACTTCGAGGGCTGTAATCTATTGTTGAAGGTTTGGTTATTAGAATATTTCTAGAGAGGTGAATATCGTCAGGAGCTTCTGCGATGACCATTGAATGACTACATAGCCTACCATCATCCAAAAATAATGATATTTATCACAGATAGTTTCGCGCAACCTGGAAGTGCTGTGAGCTGGGTGCGCTTCTTCAGCAATTTGACTGACGAAAAGGTGCATTGGATGTTCGAATGGTTCCTTAGCAGCAAATGCATCATCAGGTCAAGAGAAACCACTCATTTATTGTTGATCGGGTTAAGAGGAATCTATCCTTATGCTCCTATAAGGGTAATGAGGCAAGCGGGAAGAAAGCAGGTTATACCTCGAGTTTCCAACATAGTCCAGTACAAAGCAAACTTTAAAGGGAACATCATTCTGTTCAAGTTCGAGGCACAGCATATGTGGAATCAAAAGGTCATTGTAGAGAAAGACACTATCGATCCAGACAGGTACCATGCCGGCCATGTATACTTCTACCCATCATGGTTGGTAGATGATATAGAGGGAGATGTCAAGTCAGGGATTAATCTGAAAAATAGGGTTATAGATGATGATGCTGAAGCACAAGTCAATTATAGGATGCTGCGCAAGAGGGTTTTCGAGTCTGAAACTAGGCATTTGGAACAACACAAAGTGGATATGGAAGCAATCAACGAATGGAAAGAAATTGCTACTAAATCAACAGAAAGATTGGAATATTTGGAGCAAGGGTTAATGGAACTTGAGGGGAAGATGAGGAAGAGGCTCTCGGATTGTCAGAATACGGAGGGCATCTAGCAAGGGCTTACCTACTATTGGACATGCGCGACATGGGGAACTTGATTGATAGATCCAAGAGAGACAAGCACATGGAAGGTCCTTCTGGGACCAAGTAGATTAGGAAATGATGTTCTTTACTGCTTTTTAGCTTAGTTTTAGATTTCGAATGTAATAAGGCAAATGCCATTAGTAACCTTCTTATTATTGTCGTTTTAGTAAGGATTTGATTTATTTTCGCATTAATGAATCGACATAATTATTGGCATCAATTTTCTCCACGTCTATGTGTCGTTTAGGCCTACCTCGGGCACAACAGGTCCCCCAAATTAGGACGTGATTCTGTTACACGATTTTACAAAGCATGTTCAATATTGCAAGCATTCTTTTAATATCCCTTACTGACCTAGTTACCTTTTATTTTTCTTTCTTTTGATTATTCCCCTTCCCTAAGGTTGGTTCGTGCATACTGGCATCATCCGCATATCATACTAGATCCAGAGGTCCTCCCCCTCCTCCTCCACCAAGTGATCCTAAAGGCAAAGGCAAAGGGAAAGGAAAAATGGACGATTTAAGCGGTATCCGAAAGGACAACGCAGAGAACGTTGAAACTTCGGACGGTCGGAGTACTACAGCACAGAATGAATTGGTCCTATGTCTGGAACAGAAAATATTGGAGCTATAAGGGGAACTTGAGCAGGTCCGGAACTTGGCAAACCTTTCCCTCACCCTAAACGTCCCTGACATCAACCAACAAAACACAAATGCCCAAAACCCGACACCTCCCCAAAACACGCAAAATCAAAACCCACCACTAAATCCTCCCGCACCTCATCAATACGCCACACCTCCTCAGAACCACAACCCTCAACCAGTACCTACTCCTCAACAACACCATCACCATCCAACTCAATACCCACAAACAACGACATACCACACCCCTTAGAATGCCCCACAGCCTACTCCTGATCTACAAAACTCAACCAATGACCACTATTAAGCCCAAATTCCCGGAGTCCATCAAAGAAATCTCATATATGTGGAAACTTTACCCCATACCCCACAACAGACCCTATATATACCTGAATCAGCCGAGAAGGACATGCTCATCAAGAACATGGCGGAAGAACTCAAAAAGCTCACTGGAAGAGTTCAGAGTGTCGAACGTGGCAAGGGCATTGAGGGTTTGAATTATGAGGACCTATACGGAACTGGTGATCTGAAAGTGCATCTAAGAACATATTATGACAAGTTGGTAGGAGTTGGAAAAGATGAACGAATCCTTATGAAGTTGTTCATGAGGAGCCTCACTGGAGATGCTTTGTTTTGATACATCAGTCAGAACCCAAAGAAGTGGGTTAATTGGGTGAGCATGGCGTCAGATTTCATGGATCGATTCAGGTTGAACACAGAAAACACACCAGACATTTTCTACATTCAAAATCTCAAGAAGAAACCAACGGAAACCTTCCGCGAGTATGCTACTCGATGAAGGTCTGAAGCTGCGACGGTAAGACCGGCACTTGAAGAAGAACAGATGAATAAGTTCTTCGTCAGACCTCAAGACCCGCAATACTATGAAAGGTTGATGGTTATTTAAAATCATAAATTTTCTAACATCATCAAATTGGGAGAAAGAATAGAAGAAGGGATCGAAAGCAGAATGGTGACAAATGTTGAAGCACACCAAGCCACAAATAAAGACTTACAATCAGGAGGTATGTCCAAGAAGAAAGAAGTAGGTGCGGTGATGGTAGCCAAAGGGCCAAAATCTCCTCTCACATACCAAACACCTCCACCCACATATCAGCCTTTATCTCCCAGATACCAACAACCTGCCGCCACTTACCGTACCTATAACACCCAACCAGCATACTACCACTCACCACCAGCCCACCAAAATTACTAAAAACCAAGACCAAATTTCGACCGTAGACTACCCAGATAATACACCCCAATTGCTTAACCCATAGATCAACTGTACGAGAGGCTAAAGGCTGCTGGTTATGTTACTCTCATTCCCGCTATTGCTATGGAAAATTCTTCCCAGTGGATTAACCCAAATAAGACATGTGTCTATCACTCAGGCATGAAGGGTCATACTATTGATGAATGTCATACTTTGAAGGATAAGATTCGGACATTAATTGACACCAAAGTCATACAGGCAAAGGAGGCCACACCCAATGTCCGTAATAATTGTCTCCCGGATCATAGGGGTAAACGTGATAGAGACCGATGAAGAATGGGACTCGGAAGGGTCAATTGGACTCATTCAAGAAGGGGATAATCCTAAAACATCTCCAGTCACTCTCACACCCATCGTGGTGCAAACTCAGGCACCAATTGAAGTTGAGGTAGCTGCACCAATTCCGTTTGAGGTTGAGGTAACAACACCCTTCACCGTGATGGTGGCACCCACGCCATCTTTTAAATCTAATGCTATACCTTGGGATTATGTTGCGGAAGCGAGAAGGAAAGGAAAGGCAAAAATGGAAAAAACAGGTGCAACGCAAGGCATGACCAGAACTGGTAGGGTTTATACACCCGAGCATTTGGGAGGAACAAGCAAAGAAGTTGCCTCTAAGCTGCCTGTCATTGAGACGGGCCCAGATGATCTTTGGAGAAAGGAGCAGGCGAGAGAGTATTCTGTGGTTGATCATCTGAACAAAACTCCTGCTCAAATATCCATTTTATCACTGCTGCAAAACTCTGAGGCGCATAGGAATGCCTTGATGAAGGTGTTGAATGAAGCTTATGTACCAAATAACATCACCAGTGGAGAGATGGCCAACATAGTAGGGCAAGTGTCGGAAAGCCACAAGATCACTTTTCATGAAGACGAGCTGCCACCAGAAGGACTAAGTCACAACAGGGCATTACATATCACCGTGCAGTTTAAGGACAAATTCATTGCAGGGTACTGATAGATGGGGGTTCGAGTCTCAACATCTGTCCACTAACTACTTTGAAAAGATTGGATAAAGGTCTTTACGAGATACGAGTAGGGAGTATGAATCTGAAAGAATTTGATAGGTCTCAAAGGGCCACAATTGGGGAGACCAACCTCAGCCTACAGATAGGCCTGACCTGATTCGATGTTGAGTTTCAAGTATTGGATATATCTGCTACATACAATCTGCTGTTGGGGCGACCGTGGATACATGCCGCTGGGGCCCAGGCTTCTACTCTACATCAGGCTGTGAAGTTTGAGTGGAACCATCAGGAAGTGATCATCCATGGGGACCGAAGTAATCCCATTTACACCAATCAAACTGTTCCTGTCGTCGAGAATATAAGGAAGTTGGGTGGAGAAACATACCATCGCATCGAGCGCGTCAACACAATTGAAAAAGACAAATGGTGGAGCAGTAATATAAAAGGCATATTGGCATGGCCAGGGTATGAACTTGGCAAGGGTATCGGTAAGAATCGCCAAAGGATCGCCAAACCGATACAGCTAAAGCGTCACGGTACAACTTTTAGGCTTGTGTATGAATACACCTGGAACGAGTATCAGAATTGGTCGCCACCGTGGCATGGTCCTTATTACCCTCTAGAGCAGTCACTACCATATTTGAGCCAGTCGTTTCATCAAGCTGACATGATGTGGGGGTCCGAAGATGATGAAGTTCTAGTTGGCATAAGGAATCTATTTATGGATGATAGAGACATGGATTGCAGTTCGATAGTTGAGGAGGAGCCGGGGGAAGACCTTATTATTCAGACAATGGAGAAGGGAGTTGTTCTCAAGAATTGGACTGCTGCGCCATCAAGGGCCCGTCGAGTTCCTGGGTAGCGTGGCAATTAACATCATTTATTTTTAAAAGCAAATTTATGAGCATATAAGACATTTTCAGTATTTTGTTTTTTTTAACATTTATTTTTGAAATAATTGTCGAATCATTGAACTGCATTTGTTTGACGTTTTTAAATATTTATCAATGGATTGTTGTTTTAGTATCTATTATTATCCTTTACATTTTCTCTCTACAGCGTTATTATTACTTATCCCGATGAACCTACAACTGTGACAGGTAACGAGGCAACGCAACATAAGGATAGTGATTCAAAGGATCTGGGAGAGGATATAATACCTGAGGAAATTGTCAGAGAAGTGGAAAACTTTGAAAACAAGCCCAAGTCCAATTTGGATGAGACTGAAACCGTTAATTTGGGAGACTCCGAAACAGTCAAGGATACTCGTGTAAGCATCCACTTATCGACATCAGAGAAAGAAGAATACATCCGGTTCTTGAAGGAGTATGAGGATATTTTTGCATGGTCCTATGACGATATGACTGGTTTAAGCATATCCATAGTAGCTCACAGAAATCTTCGGACATAGGTTCATTCTAATGGCCATAGACTATTTCACAAAATAGGTTGAAGCCGTATCTTACAAGGCTATAACTAAGAAGGTCGTAGCAGATTTCGTTAGGGATCATATTGTCTGTCGATTCGGGGTACCGGAGTCAACCATCACCGACAACGCCGCCAACCTTAACAGTGATTTGATGAGATCCATGTGCGAAACCTTCAAAGTCAAGCATAAGAATTCCACAGCATAAAGATCACAAATGAATGGAGTTGTGGAAGCCGCCAATAAGAACAATAAGAAGATACTAAGGCTGTTGGTAGATAATCATAAACAATGGCGCGAGAAGTTACCATTTGCCCTACTTGGATATCGCACCATGGTTCGCACATCAACTGGGGCAACTACTTATTTGCTGGTCTATGGTACTGAAGCCGTCATTCCCGCCGAAGTAGAAATTCCTTCTTTGAGAATCATACAAGAGGTTGAACTCAGTGATGCGGAATGGATATGAAGTCGTTATGAACAACTGGCTCTCATTGACGGGAAAAGAATGAACGCAGTATGTCACGGTCAACTTTACCAGAACAGAATGTCCAGAGCTTTCAATAAAAGGGTCAGGCATAGACATTTCACACCAAGGCAGTTGGTGCTAAAGCGGATCTTTCCGCATCAAGATAAAGCCAAAGGGAAATTTTCACCCAATTGACAAGGGCCCTAGATGGTTCACAGAGTACTGACAGGAGGAGCGCTCATACTTGCAGAAATGGACGGAGAAATTTGGCCAAAACCTATCAACTCAGACGCAGTTAAGAGATATTATGTTTAGATTGTTTACATTTCTTCATTTGATGTAACTGAACTACGCTTAACCTGATTCCCGTTTAAGAGGGGATACGTAGGCAGCCCTGTGGGTTCAGTCACATCTCAATAAAATCTTCATTTTACGATGGTCAAAAACTAGGGCAGAATTTTGTAGAAGACCCTCAAAATTCTGAAGCAAGTCCAACCAACTTCGTCATACACAGAACAGTCAAAGAATTGCTTTTAAACTGGGGCAGAATATTGAGGAGGACACTCAAAATTCTAAAGCAAGGAAGTCACAATGTCTCTAAAATATGTCACATTCATTGGTTCATCTATATTACTTGATATTACATACTACTATATTTTATATAAACATTCATCAAATGCACGCATATTTCTTTTTCGAAAACTTTATTTTTATAAACAGCCAGATGCTGCCCAGGGTAACTCAAACGGGATCTCAAGACAGGAGCAAAAGCAAAGCGAGAAGGCGAAAGAACGAACCAACCTTCCCAGCAAACTCACAATTTTTCGTTGGATGCGGGCACAATGAACATAACAGGAATATGCGCAAATACATACACACATCAGAATCACTACCTTCAAAACGACAAAGTTGCCAAACGTAAACACATCTTCAGCTAAGAAACACTCTCCTTTTTCACTATCACTCATTATTTTCCCGCATGAGGCTAAGCCCTGCCTCCTTAAACCGCATAAGGCTAAGCATTGCCTTTCTTTGCATGATACTAAGCATTGTCTCCTATTTGCATAAGGCTAAGCATTGCCTCCTTAACTGTATAAGGCTAAGCACTGCCTTTCTTTGCATGAGACTAAGCATTGTCTCCTATTTGCATGAGGCTAACATTGCCTCCTTAACTGCATAAGGCTAAGCACTGCCTTTCTTTGCATGAGACTAAGCATTGTCTCCTATTTGCATGAGACTAAGCATTACCTCCTTAACTGCATAAGGCTAAGCATTGTCTCCTATTTGCATGAGGCTAAGCATTGCCTCCTTAACTGTATAAGGCTAAACACTGCCTTTCTTTGCATGAGACTAAGCATTGTCTCCTATTTGCATGAGGCTAAGCATTGCCTCCTTAACTGCATAAGGCTAAGCACTTCCTTTCTTTGCATGAGACTAAGCATTGTCTCCTTAACTGCATAAGGCTAAGCATTGCCTCCTTAACTGCATAAGGCTAAGCACTGCCTTTCTTTGCATGAGACTAAGCATTGTCTCCTATTTGCATGAGGCTAAGCATTGCCTCCTTAACTGCACAAGGCTAAGCACTGCCTTTCTTTGCATGAGACTAAGGATTGTCTCATATTTAAGGCTAAGCATTGCCTCCTTAACTGCACAAGGCTAAGCACTGCCTTTCTTTGCATGAGACTAAGCATTGTCTCCTATTTGCATGAGGCTAAGCAATGCCTCCTTAACTGCATAAGGCTAAGCATTGCCTTTCTTTACATGAGACTAAGCATTGTCTCCTATTTGCATGAGGTTAAGCCTTGCCTCCTTAATCGCATAAGGCTAAGCACCGCCTTTCTTTGCATGAGACTAAGCACTGTCTCCATATATTGCATGAGGCTAAGCATTGCCTCCGTAATTGCATAAGGCTAAGCACTGTCTTTCATTGCATAAGGCTAAGCACTGCCTTTCATTGCATAAGGCTAAGCACTGCCTTTCCTTGCATGGGACTAAGCACTGTCTCCATTTCTTGCATGAGGCTAAGTATTGCATCCGTAATTGCATAAGGCTAAGCACTGCCTTTCATTGCATAAGGCTAAGCATTGTCTTTCCTTGCATGGGACTAAGCACTGTCTCCACTTATCGCATGAGGCTAAGCATTGCCTTCGTAATTGCATAAGTCTAAGCACTGCCTTTTCTTTGTATGAGACTAAGCACTGTCTCCCTTCCTTTGCATGAGATTAAGCATTGTCTCTATTCCTTGCATGAGGCTAAGCATTGCCTTTCCTTGTCAGAGACTAAGCATTGTCTCCTTTCCTTACATGAGACTAAAAACTGTCTCCACTACGCTACCTAAAACTTAGCTCTATCCCTCTGTTCACCTAGGGCTAAGCAGTTCCCTCATCTTACCCAAGACTAAGCCTTGTCTTGTCTCATCTTCGCATACGGCCAAACATCATATTTTGCATTTCATGGGCTAAAATATCGCCATTTTGTCCAAAGGCATCATGGTATGAAGGCATCATCCTCATAGCCGGAAGACATCATTCCATGGCCCGAGGATCTCTTAAAAGTGCACATCATTATTCAAAGGCATCATGGTTCGGAGGCACCATTCTCATGGCCCGAGGATATCATTTCATGGCCTGCGAATCCCTTATCACATGATTCATGGCCCAGGACGTCATGGTTTGGGGGCATCATCCTCACCGTCCAAAGACAACCTTCATGGTCCGAAGGGAATTTGCATCATGTTTAAATTCTCGCAATAATACATATATACTTGCATGCATCGTGTTTTAAGTTTTGCAGGTAATCCAGGAAGCAACCATTCTCCTAACGGGAGAAATCTTCACTCCGATTTCAGTTCATAACGTTCATATCCTTCAATTATTTCAAGCGTAACCAACCATCATCAGTTACCCACTTTTACTTGATCATTCCTATAACAACTCAATCGATTTCGTTCGCCGTTGGATCTAGAACTACACACGGCTTGATTCCCGTAATACCAGGGATATGTAGGCAACTCAGGGACCAGGATTCGATCTCCATTTTTTAAATCACCTCATTCGGTCAAAATTGGTCATCATTTTCTTTACCTGACAACTCTTTCATCATTTTCGGGTAAAGAGGGGCAGCTATTGATACCCAATTTTGCCCTCATATATTTTTTTAAAATAATATACATACTTTCAAAATATTATTTTTTGCATTATTATTTAATTCACAAGATTTACACGAGCATTTCTCAGAATTTTTCATAATTTTAGATTTATTTTTAAAATTAATTTTCCTTGCATTAAAATTTAGTAATTACTCTTTTAAATTATTTGTGATGACTTAATCACTTAAAATTATTATTCGCATCCCTAATATATATTTTTGAAATATTTTCACTCTATTTTTATATAATTACAATTATTCTTAGGCTATCCGCATAAATTTACAATAATAGACTATATTTTTGCTTTCTTATTGCAATTGACATTTCATTTAGGGTCAAAATAATATTTTTCATTTTTATAGTCTCCTATTATTGTTTGAAGCATATAATTTGCATAAGTAGCATTTTATATATTTATTTAGCTATTTTATTAAATTATTTTCCTTTTAATTTCTATTTTTTAAAAGTTGGCCTAATTTTGAGTCACATTTTCGGACCAAACCAGCCTAATACACTAACCCAATAACCCCAACCTAAATCGGTCATGACCCACCTAGCCAACCCGACCCAACCCCTCTTTAAAATCCTGGTCGTTGATCTCTAAGATCAACGGTCAATATTTAATCCCCCATTTTTAAATCACCCCAACCCCAAACCCTAATCCTATTCCCTCTAAATCCGTGGCCCTAAAACTCTCCTCCTCTCTGAAGAACTCTAACCGCCGCCTCTCTAAACCCCTCTCCTAATCCCTCTTCTAATGGGATTCTTTTATTTACTTACCATATTTGTGTGTTTCCGCTACTGGTTGATTCTCTATGGTATCACCTAGTACTTGCCTAAACATGGCAAGTACTACTTCTCCTATTCTGTCCGATTGATTCCTATTTCTTGAATCTGGACCATATTTCATCTACACGCGTTCTATTCTACATTGTGTGAGTCCGATTATATTTGTATTTTGCTGATTTATACTTTCCCTAAAAATTAGGGTTTAACAGATTTTTTTCTCTTAAATTGATTTCAAATTGATTTCAAATTGATTTGCATGTTACTTTTCCTTGTTTGTTGTTTAAATTATTCTGTTTCCTTATATGTTTGCTTAATTTTTGACTACTATATAAACTCCCTTATTTTCCCTTTTGGGGCGGACTTTGAGAAAATCGATTTCTTCACTAAAATTTTGAGGTTTTTGCTACTCTCTTTCTTGGTATTCTGTATTGGCCGCCTGAAAGCCAAGGCCATTAGCATCTTGTTACTTAACCCGTTCTTGGTGCGAGCACTGCCCTGAGTTCATCAAAGCTCTTGGGAACTTTGACGCATTAGGGATTCTGTGTTTTCTGATGAAACCTATTCTTTACTGTTCTTCGCTTAACTGGTGAGTCACTATACTTTACTTGTTTACTATTAATCATGAGTTCAGATGCTATGTTTACTGTTGCATGTTTATGGACAGCATGCCTATAGGAAGTAATCACTTTACATGACTACTTTCAAATTCATTAGAAGCATGCCTAGAGGAAGTGAGCACTCCTTCAATTTGCATGACTACTTTAAAATGCATTAGAAACCTACCTATAGGAACTAGTGCTAATGAATTTTCCTTCAATTCACTTCAGTTATTCACTAGAAATTATGCCTATAGGATTTTGATCACTTCATTTGCTATTGTATCACATTGTTCACTAGAAATCTTGGTTATAGAACTAAGTATAAATAAAACGAGTTCTAATCATCAACTGTTAGAGATCCTGCCTATAGGAAATAATTTCTTGTTAATTGGTTAATATTAGACCACTTAAATATTGTTCCTGAGCGACACTGTTAGAAAAATCTGGATAATTCTAGGACTCTCCCCAGCAGATTCTGTTATACCCAACTGCATAGATCACCTAGGTATCACACATATAGGATTGGTAACTTAAAACTTTCAATAACCAGCTTGTCGTACCTGCATAATTCTGTCTATAAGCAATATCTTACATTTGGAATTGCCTGCGTACTTTGATTGCCTAGAAAGCATGTCTATAGGCTTAAGATTCTGGAGTTTGCCAATTCCTAATTGACATATGTGTTTGCGTGCGTTTGCTGCTTAGGTGTGGAGGTCAATATGAGCCTTTAATTATTTTATGTGGAATCCTTATATGTTTTGCTTGTCGCCTAGTTTTTTGTAATTTTGAGCTGCCTAGATAATGGTCTAGAACCATCCAAATAGAGGTCCAAAGCCTCCTGGACCATAGGTATGGGACGGGTAGCGCATGCATAGGGCACAGTTTAGAATTGAATTAGAGAGCTCTTAGTTAAACAACTTTAACATAGTAATCGGGTAGCAGGAGATGATAGTCTGTGCCCTCTGAATAATATGAGTAACTTCCTATTCTAAAGGAGTTGTGAAGTATTATTTATGCTGCACGGGGTGATCCTTTAGGCTAAAAAACTTAGGACCCCCCTATTAGAACGGAAAAATAGTTGCACCTCCCTATTCAAGATCTCTTTGTAATAAAATTCTTAGATTTTGTACTCTCTTTGCTTACTTGATCATATAGACTAATCCATATAATTTAAGTTCGGCCGGGACCCACAGTTGTGCACCTCGAGGAGTGCCTAACACCTTCTCTTTGAGGTAACTTGAGCCCTTACCCGATCTTTGGTGGCGTTGACTAGTTAAAATAGAGTTATTTGCATAATAGGTGTCCTAACACACCTTAAAAAATCGGTAGGTGGCGACTCTCCTCTTTTAATACCTCATTTAAAAGAGTTGTCACGTGTCGAATCTCTCCTTCGCGAGAAAAAAGGGCGCGATAGCATGGCGACTCTGCTGGGGATTTACGCTTAGGCTCTTACCATAGCGAATTTGGCTTATATGGATTAGTCTTCTTTGATAAAACGTGCTTCCCTCTTCCTTTTTATTTTGCTGCTACATGCACATCCCTCCCCTATTCTCCCTTTATTTGAATTCGTTGTAATATGCAAATTCCTTCCCTTCTCCACCCTTCCTTGCTTAAATTGGTTATAACACGCGTATTCCTTTTCCTATTCATATTCATTCTCTCACACCAAGTATTTTCACTCTTGGAGACTGAGCCAAATAAACTACAATCCAGTTTTAAAAATCAAGTGTCAAAATCAATATGTTTAATTTATACCATTACTGTTCGAAATATTGACATATATAAACTTACATAGAGACATATCAAATAAAAAGAGAGCAAAATAGCCATTTACCGGACATCACTATAAGCGCAACAGTGAAATAGAAAACATAATTGCGAGCCATGACAAATTAATGTATTACTAAAAGTAAGACAGGGAAAGATAAGAGATGTGTTATTGCAGTGCAATTTTTTGCTTTCATAAAGGGCCATGAATTTATAGGCCTCCTTTCCCCATATTTCTCTCTATCTAATTTACAAATTATCCTTAACTAAGTTACAAATTGAATCCATTTTATTCAACAAAAAGGGGAGAGCAAGTCTGGATGATGAGCGCCTCTTTACTAGAGCTTCTCTCCAAATTCTCTCAATTAATGGAATATTAGGCCCTTTCTCCTTTTTTTCTTTTCCTTTCAGACTATCCACAAGTTCACTTCACCTAAAAAAATATTTTTTAAAAAGATCTAGGAAAAAGAAACTAAAATTCCGGAGTTTTAGTTTGGGGAAAAGAAATAGTTATGCACACACACACAAAGTTACAAATTTAGGTTTTTCTTTTTGTGAAATTCAAAGTTAAATTTGAAAAGTGAGACCGTATAAAATACCCGAGCAACAACTTTTTAGCTTAATGCTAAATTTAATTTTTTTATGTTAGCATATTATTTTAAATATACATAGTATAATATGATAATACACAATACATATTTATTAATATATACAATATCTAAATTTTACGGAAACTCCAAATTTAATAAAAAATTATTAGTCTATGAATATACTTTTATTTAAGGAAAAATGCATAAGTATTCCCATGACCTATAGCCAGATTTTTAACTACACACTTTATCTTTGCGGGAATCCTATTACCCCCTTGAACTATTTTTAAATGGAATTAGTATACCCTTAGTGCTCATGTGGCAAAAGAGAGTGTATGCCACCTTCCTTGTGAGAGTGAGAAAGAGAGAGAATGCTAAAATTTTATTTTTATAATTAATATTTTTATAAAATATACTATTTTTTATTTTCTCTTATTTTTCTTTTTCTTTTCCTTTTCTTTCCTCCATTTTTGTTACTTATAGATTGGACGGGAATTAGCTCCGACATTCTCCCATGTTTTCCGGTGAGATCGAGTTGAAGATTTTATTCTTTTCTCTCCACATTTTATTATACTTTATAGAGGATTACTATTATTTTTAATCTCTTCACTCACCACTTTTAAACTTTCAATTGCAATTGCTTCTCACATAAAGAAATGAAAAAAATCTCGTCCCAAGATCAATTTCCAATTAAATTCAGAAGAAAACCATAAAAGACCGAACAAGAAGAAAGGTTTTGATTGTTATTTGCAAAATATATTCTCGCCATGCTCATCGTTTATGAGGTGGGGGAGGAGAGTCCTATTTTATTAATTAATTAAATTTACATAAAAGAGAGTACAAGGAAGAAGAACTTGGTTGTTGATTGCTAGAAAGTTTTCTAGGAGATCACCGTTTTTTGATCTGCTTTTTCAACCAAACAATTTTTGCTAATTCACTTGTGGTTGGGGGGATGGAAGAAGGTGGGATGTGTGAAAAGGGAAAAAGAATTTAAAAAAAATACAAAAAGTGAGTTGGGAAAAGAAGTAGATGAAAAAAATAAGAAAACAATTATTTAGTGGGAAACACATGTGTCAGGAGCGTGTATTTTACCACCAAACAAAGATGTGGTAGTGACATTTCAAGGTGATACTAATTCTATTTAAAAATAATTCAGGGGCAATAAGACCCCCGAAAAGATAAAGTATGTAGTTAAAAATCCGGCTATAGGCCAGGAGGTACTTATGCATTTTTTCTTTATTTAATAAATCTTCATCGTATACTATGTTTGGTATGTTAAATGGTATTCTTAATACTAGTGGTATAATGTCTAATATAACATGACTACTACTGAGTTATGGTATACTTTATTTGAATATGTTAAATGGTATTCTCATATTCTTGATATACTATGTAGTAATCATGGTATACTTTGCTTGAATACGTTAAATGATATTCCGAAAATTCTTGGTATACTATAAAGTATACCATGATTAATGTTGAATTATATTTTTATTTAAGTATGTTAAATGGTATTCCCAATAATATTGGTATATTATATGCTATATCATGGGGTATACTATATAATATATCCTGATTCAATAGGTATACTTTGTTTATGTTAAATGATATTCCCAATATTACCGGTATACTATATAGTATATCATGATTATAGATAATTACTATTGAATCATGGTATACTTTAATTACTTGTATGCTAAATAATATTCGTAATATTTTTGATATATTATATAGCATACCATGGTACAGTTTGGATTATGGTATACTTTGTTGAGCACGTTAAATAGTATATTTAATATTCTTGGTATACTATACATTGGTATACTATGATCATTGTTAAATTATGGTATTCTCAATATTCTTGGTGTACTACATATTATTATAACATGATTAGTATTGAATCATGGTGTACTTTGTTTGAGTATGCTAAATGATATACTCAATATTCTTGTATACCATAATTACTGTTGAATAATAGTATTCTCAATATTCTTATTATACTACACATTGGTATACCATAATTCGATAATCATGATATTCCCAGTATTCTAGGTATACTACTTTTTGGTATACCATAATTACTATAGAATTATGGTATACTTTATTTGAGTATCTTAAATGATATTTTCAGTATTCTTGGTATATTATATATTAGTATATCATGATTAGTGTTGAATCATGGTTGTCCTAATATTCTTAGTATACCCCCCCCCCCCCACACACACACACACACACATATATATATATATATATATATATATATATATATATATATATAATGATTATTATTGAATCACGGTATATTTTATTTGAGTATATTAAATAATATACCCAATATTCTTGTGTATTATACATTAGTATACTATGATTCAACGACGGCCCATCGGTTTGGGTCGTGACAAAATTGGTATCAGAGCTATTCAGATATACATGTCGAATCTTTTACTCCATGTCTTTCTCATGTCTATTGTTTACTGATTTTCATTCCTTACATACTTGGTACATTATTTGTACTGACGTCCCTTTGCCTGGGGACGCTGCGTTTCATGCCCGCAGGTCCCGATAGACAGGTTGAGAGCCCTCCAAGTAGGCTATCAGCTCAGCGAAAGATGTTGGTGCGCTCCATTTGCTCCGGAGTTATTTATTTGGTTAGTATGATTTAGACATGTATTGATGTGTATGTCGGGGCCCTGTCCCGGCCTTATGACGTTTATGTACTCTTAGAGGCTTGTAGACCTATGTCATATATATGAAAGATTGTATGGCCTTGTCGGCCTATATTCAGTGTACGAGTGATTATTTTGGTCTTATAGGCCCGTACGTCATATGTATAAATCAGCATATCATGTTAGGTCATTTATATCGAGTGTTCTCCCGTGTTTTATTCTTGTTACCTCATACGGCCCTTCTGGAACATTTACCCATGTTGATACAATGAGAAATATACGTTACGTTAGTACTCGGTTGGGTAAGGGCACCGTGTGCCCATCGCGGTGTTTGAGTACGTTAAATGGTATACCCAATATTCTTAATCTATAATACATTTGATTCCACCACCACTAGAGATTGGACATATATATAATCTTTCTTCTATAAAAAAAATATAATTAATGTTGAATCATGGCATGTCATTTTCTTCATATACTACATATTGGTATGCCATGATTAGTGTAGTATACCAAATTCTAGGATTCACCGATTTAACTATAAATATAAAAAAAAGTGAAACAGTTTGACAATATTTTTATAATAATACCTAAATTTTTCTTACAAAATTATAAAAAATATCTACAAATAGAAAATAAAAATATGATATAGTAACTCTCATTAATTATAACCGATTAATGATTGTATAAAAAGTATCCCAATACTAATTTTAGGACTTGGTTAAATATCTAGGAAGAACAAAAATAAAAGTGATAAAAATATTGACGAAGGAATTTTACTAAACAATTAAGATAAAAAAATAATAACAAAAAGGGAAAAAAGGTGACAGTTGTTTTGGACGAAGAGATTTTACTTTAAAAAATAAAATTTAAAAAAAAAAAAATACAACCAAAATTTTTTTAAAAAAAAGACAAAAAAAAGTAAAAAAAGTGACAATTATTTTGGACAGAGATATTTTACTAGAAAAAACAAATTTTTTTAAAAAATGCAATAAAATATTTTAATAAAAACTAAAGTGAAAAAAATGAGTAATTGTTACTAGAAAGAATAAAAAGACTACCAAAATTATATATATAAAAAAGTAGAAAAGAGTGCAATATTCTATTAGAAAGAAAAAAAAGGGGGGGGAAAATAACAAGAAAATAGAAAAACAATAAAATAAAATAAAAAGTAAAAAAAGAGGAAAAAAGGAAGGTGAATAAACAAGGAATGATAAGGAAAAGAAAGGAAAAAAGGGAGGGCCTTAAGGGGAGCTTGGGCATAAGAAGGTATGGGGCATCCAGGTAATAAAATCTTCGAAAAGAGCATATTTTGTCACTTTTAAAAAAAAGAAGCATTTTGGCCGTTAAGTTTTTAAAAGGGGCTCTTAGTGTCTTTTTCCCTAAAATTAGACTCCTTAATTGAAAGCATATCTTTTTAAAATATATTAATATGCGAGTCCATATAAATATATTAAAAGTTTTTCCACCCCACCCCTTGTCTTCTTTTCCTCTCTTTTTTTCTCCTGCTTTCACCTTCTTCCCGTTACTTCCCTTTCCCCCCTCCCTTTATTTCTTATTTTCTTGTCCCCTCCTATTTGCTTCCGAGATCTGCCTCCCCCCCTCCCCTATATTTCCCTTTTCTTCTTCTCCCTTCTTTCTCTCCCCTATACCTCGTCTCTTCCACCTCGTCCTCCTATTTTCTGGCGCACTGACCTAGCCTAGCGGTGGCGGCGACTGAGACTATTTTCCAGCGAGCCTCGGGCGAAGCGGGCGGAAACTTCCAAAATATAGCTATTGTGGACAACACCTTTCTCGGCACTCGTTGTGACTTCAGGTTCTATTGTTCTTGCTTAGAATTTGCTATTTGTTAATATTGGACTCGTGTGAGTTGGTACCTCCCGTTTTTCAGTTTTTCTTTGTTGTGTTAGTTAAATTGTTGTCAGCTTAGTTCGTATTAGTTTATTCACCGTATTAGTGTGCCTGTAGTTGCAACTTGTCTTCTTCTGGTTTTGTCTATTATATTATGCGTGATAGTGATTCCCCTTACTCTGCCGTAGGTATAGTGGCTGTGGTCTGGGATGGTCGAGTGAGGTCATGTCCTCGGGGGGGACGGGGGGTGGGGCGGGAGGTAGGGTAGGGGTTAGGTGGTGGGGCGGGAGGCAAGGGAGGTAAAGGGAACAAGGATGTCTGTAGGTTGAGAATTGGGTCATGGAACGTAGGTACATTGACGGGTAAGTCTATAGAGTTGGCGAAGATCCTCCAGAAGA
Source organism: Nicotiana tomentosiformis (assembly GCF_000390325.3). Lineage (NCBI taxonomy): Eukaryota > Viridiplantae > Streptophyta > Magnoliopsida > Solanales > Solanaceae > Nicotiana > Nicotiana tomentosiformis. The sequence goes on along the minus strand of NC_090816.1, from coordinate 45,635,476 downwards.
GGAGGGTCAATATAGCGTGTGTCCAGGAGACTAGGTGGGTAGGGTCTAGGGCGAAGGACGCGGACGGGTATAAACTTTGGTACTCAGGAGTCCAGAAAGGTAAGAATGGAGTAGGCATCTTTGTGGATAAGGAACTTAGAGAGTCTGTGGTCGAGGTTAGACGAGTGAATGATAGATTGATGATTATTAAGTTGGTGGTTGGAGAGTGCACCCTAAACGTCGTTAGCGCCTATGCGCCGCATGTGGGCCTAGATGAGGAGGTTAAACGACACTTCTCAGAGGGGTTAGATGAGATTGTGCGTCGAGTTCCGCCTACTGAGAAGCTATTCATAAGAGGGGATTTCAATGGGCATATTGGGTCGACTGCAGGTGGTTATGGCGAGGTGCATGGAGGCTTCGGTTTTGGGGAGAAGAACGGAGGAGGTACATCGCTGTTGGACTTCGCTAAGGCTTTTGGGTTGGTGATTGTGAACTCTAGCTTTCCAAAGAGGGAGAGGCATTTGGTTACTTTTCAAAATACGGTGGCGAAGACTCAGATTGACTATCTTCTCCTCAGGAGAGGTGACAGAGGACTGTGAAAGGATTGCAAGGTGATTCCGGGTTAGATACTCGCGATGCAATATAGGCTCTTGGTGATGGACGTTGGCATTAGGTTAAAGAGGAAGAAAAGGTCTACTCGAGGAAGTCCGAGAATTAGGTGGGGAGCCTTAACTAAGGATAAATCCCAAGAGTTGGACGGGCGGTTGTCGGCTATAAGAGCTTAGAGGAGCAGTGGTGACGCGAGCACTATGTGGTCAGCGACAACAAACTGTATTAGGGAGGTTGCGAGAGAGGTGTTAGGAGTCTCGATGGGTGTGTCTAGTGGGCACGAAGGAGACTGGTGGTGGAATGAAGTGGTTCAAGGTAAAGTGAAAGCTAAGAAGGTGGCGTACCTGAATTTAGTAGGGAGCATAGATGAGAAGGAGAGGCAAGCATGCATGGAGAGGTATAAGACAACTAGGAAGGAGGCTAAGCTGGCAGTCATAGAGGCTAAGACTGCGGCATATGGTCGTATGTACGAGGAACTGGGAAAAAAGGCAGGGAAAAGAAATTATTCCGGCTGGCCAAGTTGAGAGAGAGGAAGGCTCGGGATTTGGACCAAGTAAGATGCATCAAGGACGAAGATGGTAGAGTATTAATGGAAGATGCCCAGATTAAGAGGAGATGGCAGACTTACTTTCATAAACTTCTAAATGAAGAAGGGGATCAGGATATTGTGCTAGGCGAATTGGAGCATTACGAGAGTCACCGTGACTTTGGGTACTGCAGGCGTATCGAGGTTGATGAGGTCGTGGGAGCTATGCGTAAGATGAGTAAGGGCAGAGCGACTGGGCCAGACGAGATTCCGGTGGAATTTTGAAAGTGTGTGGGGGAGAGCAGGTTTGGAGTGATTGACTAGGTTGTTTAATGTTATTTTTAAGGCGAAGAGGATGCCGGATGAGTGGAGGTGGAGTACGGTGGTCCCATTGTATAAGAACAAAGGTGATATCCAGAGTTGTAACAATTATAGGGGTATCAAATTACTGAGTCATATCATGAAAGTGTGGGAGAGGGTGGTTGAAGTGAGGGTAAGGATGACAGTGTTTGTATCCAACAACCAGTTCGGGTTCTGTCACGACCCGAAATTCCCACCTCCGAACCGTGATGGCGCCTAACATTTCACTTGCTAGGCAAACCAACGTTAGAATAACATTATCCTTTTTTAAAAATAATTTTTAATTTTATTAATAACAAGGAAGCAAATGTAGAAGCAATTTTGAAATAATTCATAATAATAACGGTGTCTAAATACCATCCCAGAATTAGTGTCACAAGGGCACGAGCTTCTAGAATAAATATAAATAAAGGTCTGAATAAAATAAAGCTGTCTAGAAATAAACACACAACTAAAGTACAATAGACGGGGACTTCAGAACTTGCGGACGCCATGCAGTTATACCTCCGAGCAAGTCTATGGTACGCCACTGGGACCAACTCCAAAACTACACAAGAAGTACAGAGTATAGTATCAGTACAATCGACCCTATGTACTGGTAAGTGTTGAGCCTAACCTCGACGAAGTAGTGACGAGGCTAAGGCGGTTCACTTACATTAACATGTACGCAATATTGTAACAACAACAATAATAGGAATAAATCAGGTAATTCATTTATAATAATTGAAGGCAACTCAGCAGTCATAACCAATTATCATTTCCATTATTTCTGTTGCAGCGTGCAACTCGCTCTCACAATATATCCACATTCAGTTCTGTTGCGGCGTACAACCCGCTCCTCCAACATATTCATTTTAATCAAGTCTGTTGCGGCGTGCAACCCGATCCTCCAATATTAACTTTTTAACAAGTCTGTTGCGGCGTGCAACCCGATCCTCCAATATTGACTTTTAATAAGTCTGTTGCGGCGTGCAACCCGATCCTCCAATATTGACTTTTAATAAGTCTGTTGCGGCGTGCAACCCGATCCTCCAATATTGACTTTTAATAAGTCTGTTGCGGCGTACAACCCGATCCTCCAATATAGACTTTTAATAAGTCTGTTGCGGCGTGCAACCCGATCCTCCAATATATTCATTATAATCAATCATGTTGTGGCGTGCAACCCGCTCCTCCAACATTTTCATTTACCAATTCTTATAGAAGAAATTTTCCCAATAAGTGTAATAATTAATATAAAATTACAAGACAACAAGCATACAATAATTATGGCTTAATTATGAAGCAAACAATGACAAATAGCAAATTAATGTGGAAATCAGGGAGAAAATAGGCAGTTTAATATTTATTATGCTAAATGTCAAATAACAATTAAGGCACATAATTCAAATACCATGTAACAATTAATACAGGAATTCAAGAATTTATATTTGCAAAGAATAAGAGAGAAATAATTATTATAATAATTAATTTATGATTAAAAATAATTTATGATTTTTTAAGTAAGCAGGCAAACAATTAATTTGACGACGTATAGACACTCGTCACCTCTCCTATACGTCATTTACATGCAATTCACATAACAAACAATTTAAGGGTTCTATTCTCTCAAGTCAAGGTTAACTCCGACACTTACCTCGCTTTGCAAATTCCAATCAATTATTCAATCACAGCTTTTCCTTTTAAATTTGCCTCCTAAAGCTTCAAATCTATTCACAAACAATTCAATATATTCAATACTAATCATAGGAATTAATTCCATATGAATTTATAAATTTTTCGGATAAAAATCCGAAATATATTAAAATATTTGGCAGTGGGACCCACGTCTCAAATCCCGAAAACACTCGTGAAATCCAAACACCTGTTCTGATACGAGTTCAACCATACCAAATTTGTCCAATTCTGATATCAAATGGACCTTCAAATCTTAAATTTTTATTTTTGGAAGATTTTATAAAAATCTGATTTTTCTTCCATAAATTCACGGATTCATGATATAAATGAGTATAAAATTATAAAATATAATCAATATAGGATAAGGAACACATACCCCAATATTTTCCCGTGAAAATCGCCCAAAAATTGCCTTACCCGAGCTCAAAAATGGGAAAGAATTGAAAATGGATCGAAACCCCATTTCCAGAACTTAAGTTATGTTACTGGGATTTTTACCCTTCGCGAATGCGGTCAGTGCCTCGCGTTCGCGAAGCACAATTATGTGCTGTCAAATTTTACTCTTCGCGAACGAGAGGGCTACCTCGCGAACGCGATGCATGCCTGGCTTGGCCTTCGCGAACGCGAAGGCTAATTTTTCCTGGCCAGTCTCTTTCCCTTCGCGAATGCGAGGCTTCTATCGCAAAAACGAAGCTTTGAACCTCAAGCTTCGTGAACGCGGTCACTATGCCGCGAACGCGAAGAAGAACACACCAGAAGCCTGAAGTATGCAGAAAACCAGATTTCCTAAGTCCGAAATCATCCCGTAGCCTATCCGAAACGCACTCGAGCCCTCGAGGCTCCAAACCAAACATGCACACAAGTTCTAAAACATCATACGAACTTGCTCGCGCTATCGAATCGCCAAAATAACACCTAGAACTACGAATCGGACACCAAATTAAAGGAAGTTTTTAAGAAAACTTTAAAACTTATATTTTTACAACCGGGCGTCCGAATCACGTCAAATCAACTCCGATTCTCACCAAATTAGGCAGACAAGTCATAAATGTTATAATGGACCTATACCGGGCTCCGAAACCAAAATACGGACCCGAGGTCAATAAATTCAACATCCGTAATTTCTTAGAAATCATTAAGCTTTCAAGCTTTTAATGTTTCATCAAAATTTCATGACTCGGGCTAGGGACCTCGGAATTCGATTCCGGGCATACGCCCAAGTCCCAAATCACGATACGGACCTACCGAAATTTTCAAAATACTGATCCGGGTCCGGTTGCTCAAAATGTTGACCAAAGTCAACTTAGTTGAATTTTAAAGCTCTATTTTCCATTTTAATCCATCTTTCACATAAAACCTTTCTGAAAAAATGTACGGACTGCACACGCAAGTCGAAGAATGATAAATGGTGCTTTTCGAGGTCTTAGAACATAGAATTACTTATTAAATTTAAAGATGTCATTTTTGGGTCATCACATTCTTCACCTCTAAAAGAAATGTTCGTCCTCGAACGGAGTTAGAAAAAGTACCTGAGCTGGAGAAAAAGGTATGGATATTTACTCCGCATGTCCGACTCGGACTCCCAGGTAGATGCCTCTACCGGCTGACCTATCCATTGCACCCAAACTGAAGGATAACTCTTAGACCTCAACTGTCAGACCTGCCGGGCTAGAATAGCCACAGGCTCCTCCTCGTAAGTCAAATCTTTGTCCAATTGGATTGAGCTGAAATCTAACACATGGGACGGATCACCATGATATTTTCGGAGCATAGACACATGGAACACCAGATGAACCGCTAATAAACTAGGTGGTAATGCAAGCATGTAGGCTACTTCACCCACCCTTTCAAGAATTTTAAAGAGTCTGATATACCTAGGGCTCAACTTGCCCTTCTTTTCGAACCTCATTACATCTTTCATAGGTGAAACCCGGAGCAATATTCGTTCTCCAACCATGAATGCAATATCACGAACTTTACGGTCGGTATAACTCTTTTGCCTAGACTGAGCTATGCGAAGTCGATCCTGAATAATCTTGACCTTATCCAAGGCATCCTGTACCAAATCGGTACCCAACAACCGAGCCTCTCCCGATTCAAACCAACTAACTGGCGATCGGCATCGCCTTCCGTATAATGCCTCATATGGAGCCATCTAAATGCTCGACTGGTAGCTATTATTACAAGCAAACTCTGCAAGTGGTAAGAAATGATCCCAAGAACCTCCAAAGTCTATAACACAAGCGCGAAGCATATCTTTCAATATCTGAATAGTGCGCTCTGACTGTCCGTCTGTCTGTGGATGAAATGATATACTCAACTCCACCCGTGTGCCTAACTCATGTTGTACAACCCTCTAGAAATGTGAGGTAAACTGCGTACCTTGATCTAAAATAATAGACACGGGCACACCGTGAAGGCGGACAATCTCACGAATGTAAATTTCAGCTAACCTCTCTGAAGAATAGGTAACTGCCACTGGAATGAAATGGGCTGACTTGGTCAACCTGTCCATAATGACCCAAACTGCGTCAAATTTTCTCTGAGTCCATGGGAGTCCAACAACAAAATCCATAGTGATACGCTCCCACTTCCACTCAGGAATTTCTAACTTCTGAAGCAAACCACCAGGTCTCTGATGCTTGTCCTTAACTTGCTGACAATTCAGACACCGAGCTACATGTGCAACTATATCCTTTTTCATTCTCCTCCACCAATAATGTTGCCGCAAATCTTGATACATTTTAGCGGTACCTGGATGAATAGAATACCTGGAACTGTGTGCTTCTTCAAGAATTAACTCACGAAGCCCATCCACATTAGGCACACAAATACGGCTCTGCATTCGCAGAACCCCAACTTCTCCCATAGCAACCTGTTTGGCATCACCGTGCCGCATCGTGTCCTTAAGGACAAGTAAATGAGGATCATCATACTGCCTCTCTCTGATGTGCTCATATAAAGAAGACTGAGCGACTATACAAGCTAGAACCCGACTGGGTTCTGAAACATCTAACCTCACAAACTGATTAGCCAAAGTCTGAACATCTGCAGCTAATGGCCTCTCACCAACTGGAATATACGCAAGACTACCCATACTCACAGCCTTTCTACTCAAAGCATCGTCCACCACATTGGCCTTTCTGGGGTGATACAAAATGGTGATATCATAGTCTTTCAACAACTCCAACCATCTTCTCTGCCTCAAATTAATATCTTTTTGTTTGAACAGATACTGAAGGCTACGATGATCAGTAAATACCTCACACGAGACACCATAGAGGTAATGCCTCCAAATCTTCAGTGCATGAACAATGGCTGCCAATTCTAAGTCATGAACAGGATAATTCTTCTCGTGAACTTTCAACTGCCGCGACGCATATGCAATTACCTTGCCATCTTGCATTAATACTGCACCAAGCCCAATGTGAGATGCATTACAATATACCGTATACGATCCTGAGCCTATGGGTAATACCAATACTGGCGCCGTAGTCAAAGCGGTCTTGAGCTTCTGAAAGCTCAACTCACACTCGTCTGACCATCTGAATGGAACACCCTTCTGGGTTAGTCTGGTCAATGTGCTTGCTATAGATGAAAACCCTTCCACGAACCTACGATAATAACCTGCCAAACCCAAGAAACTCCGGATCTCTATAACCGAAGTAGGTCTAGGCCAATTCTGAACAGCCTCAATCTTCTTAGGATTCACCCTTATGCCTTCTGCCGATACAACATGTCCCAAAAAGGCAACTATGTCTAACCAAAACTCACATTTTGAAAATTTGGCATATAACTGATTATTCTTAAAGTGTGAAGCACACTTCGAAGATGCTGCTCATGCTCCTCTCGACTGCTGGAGTAAATCAAGATATCATCAATGAATACTACCACAAAAGAATCCAAATAAGGCTTGAACACCCGATTCATCAAATCCATAAATGCTGCTGGAGCATTTGTCAACCCAAATGACATCACTAGGAACTCGTAATGCCCATACCGAGTCCGAAAAGCTGTCTTAGGGACATCAGATGCCCTAATCTTCAACTGATGGTAACCAGATCTCAAATCAATTTTCGAAAATACCTTGGCACCCTGAAGCTGATCAAATAAGTCATCAATTCTTGGCAGCGGATATTTGTTTTTGATAGTGGCCTTGTTCAACTGCCGATAGTCTATACACATCCGCATCGAGCCATATTTCTTCTTTACAAATAATACTGCTGCACCCCAGGGCGAGACACTGGGTCTAATGAATCCCTGATCAAGCAAGTCTTGTAACTGCTCTTTCAATTCTTTCAACTCTAGCTGGGCCATACGGTATGGTGGAATAGAAATGGGTTGAGTGCCCGAGCCAAATCAATCCAGAAGTTAATATCTCTGTCGGGTGGCATCCCCTGCAGATCTACAGGAAATACTTCTGAAAATTCACGAACAACTGGTACTGAGTCCGTAGAAGGGACATCCGCACTGGGATCGCGAATATAAGCCAAATAGGCTAGATATCCTTTCTCTACCATACGCCGAGCTTTCATATAAGAAATAACCCTGCTGGCAGAATGGCCAGGAGTTCCTTTCCACTCTAATCGAGGTAACTCCGACATAGCTAGGGTCACTGTCTTGGCATGACAGTCCAATATAGCATGATAAGGAGACAGCCAATCCATACCCAAGATGACATCAAAATCTACCATATCAAGAAGTAGAAGATCTACACTAGTTTCAAGATTACCAATAGTAACCACACACGAATGGTGGACATGATCTACTACCACAGAGTCTCCCACCGGTGTAGATACATACACAGAAGCACTTAGAGAATCACAAGGCACAACCAAATATGAAGCAAAATAGGAGGACACATAGGAATAAGTAGATCCTGGATCAAATAGAACTGAAGCATCTCTATGGCAAACTGGAATAATACTTGTGATCACAGCATTAGATGACTCGGCCTCAGGCCTAGCTGGAAAAGCATAAAATCGGGGCTGGGCCCCACTACTCTGAACTGCGTCTCTGGGACGGCCTCTAACTGGTTGGCCTCCACCTCTAACGGTCTGACCTCCACCTCTAATGGCCTGACCTCCACCTCTAATGGCCTGACCCCTACCTCTAGCTGGCTGAGCAGGCGGTGAAGCAACCGGTGCCGGTATGATGGCATGAGAGTCTTGCTGAAATCTGTTACTCGCCAATCTAGGGCAATACCTCCTGATGTGACCAATGTTCCCACACTCATAACACCCATCCTGATGCCATGGCTGCTGAACATGAAGCTGACCCAAATGGGCCGGATAACCACTGTAGTAACTCTGGAGTGGTGGTGCACTGATAGGAACTGAATGTGCACTGAATACTGGCTGCCCAGCGTAAGGCATAATAGGACCGTGACTCCCTGAAGCACCGAGAGATACATGAAGTGCTGAATGAAACGGTCTGGGAGGATGACCCCTACCAAAATTACCCTGGCCTCCAGACGAGGCACCACTGTAACCACCGAACTGACGAGGCCTCTTATCGGACCTCTGCCCTCTTTCCTGTGCAAGAACCATCTCGATCCTCCTTGCGACATTGGCAGCCGCCTGAAAAGAAATCTCACTTCCGGTCTCCTTGGACATCTGAAGTCTGATAGGGTGATTGAGTCCCTCAATGAACCTCCTCACTCTCTCTCCCTCCGTAGGTAGTAAAAGGAGAGCATGACGGGCCAAATCCACAAAACGGGACTCATACTGAGTAACAGTCATACTGCCCTGCTGTAGACGCTCGAATTGCTTGCGGAATTCCTTCTCTCAGTGTGATAGGGAGGAACTTCTCCAGAAATAGCTGAGAGAACTGCTCCCAGGTAAGTGTAGGTGATCCGACTGGTCAGGTCAATGCGTAATCTCTCCACCACCTCTTGGCGGAACCCGTCATCTGGAATACAGTAAAATAAACCCCATTGGTCTCAACTATACCCATGTTCTGCAGTACCTCATGACAGCATTCAAGATAATCATGTGGGTCCTCAGAAGGTGTACCACTGAAGAGAACTGAAAAGAGCTTAGTGAACTTATCCAGTCTCAATAAGGCCTCAAAAGACATGGCAGGCCTATCACCGGTCTGTACCGCAATAACTGGCTGAACTACCCCAACTGGCGGGGCTGCTGGAGCCTGATTCTGGGGAGCCATCTGCTCCGGGGTGGGAGTAGTGGGAGTTTGTGCTCCTCCTCCAGCCTGTGAGACGGCTGGTGCCACTAGAAATGTACCATTCTGGGCCACACCCTCCATAAGACTCACCAATCGGACTAGAGCGTCCTGAAGCACTGGAGTGGCTATGAATCCTTCCGGGGCCTGAACTGGTCCAACTGGTACATTCTGAACTGGGACCTCCTCCTGAAGGTCTATTTGAGGTTTTCCAACATGTGCGAGCTGCTCGAGCTCTGGACTGAGCTCTACCTCGGCCTCTGTCTCGACCTCTAGCACGACCTCGGCCTCGACCTCTATCCCTGGCCATAGTTTCCACCGGGGGTTCTGGTCCCTGTCCATCGGTAGAAGTATTACGCGTTCTCACCATCTACGAGAGAATAAGAGTATAATGGTTCAATCATCGATGATAGAATAAAATCGCACGACAGAATAAGAAAGAAGTGATATTGTTCCTAAACTTCACAGCCTCTGATAGATAAGTACAGACGTCTCTGTACCGATCCTTCAGACTCTACTAAGCTTGCTCGTGACTCGTGAGACCTATGTAACCTAGTGCTCTGATACCAACTGTCATGACCCGAAATTCCCACCTCCGGACCGTGATGGCGTCTAACATTTCACTTGCTAGGCAAGCCAACGTTAGAATAACATTATCCTTTTTTAAAAATAATTTTTAAATTTATTAATAACAAGGAAGCAAATGCGGAAGAAATTTTGAAATAATTCATAATAATAACGGTGTCTAAATACCATCCCAGAATTGGTGTCACAAGTGCACGAGCTTCTAGAATAAATATAAATAAAGGTCTGAATAAAATAAAACTGTCTGAAAATAAACACACAGCTAAAGTACAATAGACGGGGACATCAGAACTGCGGACGCCATGCAGTTATACCTCAAGTATCCTCTGATAGCTGAAATCCGAGCGAATCTATGGTACGCCACTGGGACCAACTCCAAAATCTGCACAAGAAGTGCAGAGTGTAGTATCAGTACAACCGACCCCATGTACTAGTAAGTGCTGAGGCTAATCTCGACGAAGTGGTGACGAGGCTAAGGCAGTTAACTTACATTAACCTGTACGCAATATTGTAACAACAACAATAATAGGAATAAATCAGGTAATTCATTTATAATAATTGAAGGCAACTCAGCAGTCATAACCAATTATCATTTCCATTATTTTTGTTATAGCGTGCAACCCGCTCTCACAATATATCCACATTCAGTTCTGTTGCGGCGTGCAACCCGTTCCTCCAACATATTCATTTTAATCAAGTCTGTTGCGGCGTGCAACCCGATCCTCCAATATAGACTTTTAATAAGACTGTTGCGCGTGCAACCCGATCCTCCAGTATATTCATTATAATCAATTATGTTGCGGTGTGCAACCCGCTTCTCCAACATTTTCATTTACCAATTCTTAGAAATTTTCCCAATAAGTGTAATAATTAATATAAAATTACAAGACGACAAGCATACAATAATTATGGCTTAATTATGAAGCAAACAATGACAAATAGCAAATTATTATGGAAATCAGGGAGCAAATAGGCAGTTTAATATTTATTATGCTAAATGTCAAATAACAATTAAGGCACATAATTCAAATAGCAAGTAACAATTAATGCAGGAATTCAAGAATTTATATTTGCAAAGAATAAGAGAGAAACAATTATTATAATAATTAATTTATGATTTTTCAAGTAAGCAGGTAAATAATAAATTTGACAACGTATAGACACTCATCACCTCACCTATACGTCGTTTACATGCAATTCACATAACAAACAATTTAAGGGTTCTATTCCCTCAAGTCAAGGTTAACCCCGACACTTACCTCGCTTTGAAAATTCCAATCAATTATTCAACCCCAGCTTTTCTTTTTAATTTTTCCTCTGAATGCTTCAAATCTATTCACAAATAATTCAATATATTCCATACTAATCATAGGAATTAATTCCATATGAATTTATAAATATTTTGGATAAAAATCCGAAATTTATTAAAATATTCGGCAGTGGGACCCACATCTCAAATCCCGGAAAAACTCACGAAATCCGAACACCCGTTCCGATACAAGTTCAACCATACCAAATATGTCCAATTCCGATATCAAATAGACCTTCAAATCTTAATTTTTCATTTTTGGAAGATTTTATAAAAATCTAATTTTTCTTCTATAAATTCACGGATTCATGGTATAAATGAGTATGAAATCATGAAATATAATCAATATAGGATAAGGAACACTTACCCCAATGTTTTCCCGTAAAAATCGCCTAAAAATCGCCTTACCCGAGCTCAAAAATGGAAAATAATTAAAAATGGGTCGAAACCCCATTTCTAGAATTTAAGTTCTGTTTATGGGATTTTTACCCTTCGGGAACGCGGTCAGTGCCTCGCGTTCGCGAAGCACAATTATGTGCTGTCAAATTTTACTCTTCGCAAATGCGAGGGCTACCTTGCGAACGCGATGCATGACTGGCTTGGCCTTCGCGAACGCGAAGGCTAATTTTTCCTGGCCAATCTCTTTCCCTTCGCGAACGCGAGGCTTCTATAGCGAAGGCGAAGCTTTGAACCTCAAGCCTTCGCGAACGCGGTCACTATATTGCGAACGTGAAGCACAAAACGTGCCAAGCCAATTTGCTCTTTACGTTCGCGAGAGTACCTTCGCGAACGCGAAGAAGAACACACTTAAAGCCTAAAGTCTGCAGAACACCAGATTTCCTAAGTCCGAAATCATCCCGCAGTCTATCCGAAACTCACCCGAACTCTCGGGGCTCCAAACCAAATATGCACACAAGTTCTAAAATATCATACGAACTTGCTCGTATGATCGAATCGCCAAAATAACACATAGAACTACGAATCAGACACCAAATCAAAGAAAGTTTTCAAGAAAACTTTAAAACTTATATTTTTACAACCGGACGTCCGAATCACGTCAAATCAACTCCGATTCTCACCAAATTCGGCAGACAAGTCATAAATGTTATAATGAACCTATACCAAGTTCCGAAACCAAAATACGGACTCGAGATCAATAAATTCAACATCAGTAATTTCTTAGAAATCATTAAGCTTTCAAGCTTTTAATTTTTCATCAAAATTCCATAACTCGGACTAGGGACCTCGGAATTTGACTCCGGGCATATGCCCAAGTCCCAAATCACGATACGGACCTACCGGAATTTTCAAAATACTGATCCGGATCCTTTTGTTCAAAATGTTGACCAAAGTCAACTTAATTGAGTTTTAAAGCTCTATTTCTCATTTTAATCCATTTTTCACATAAACACTTTTTCGAAAAAATATACGGATTGTGCACGCAAGTCGAGAAATAATAAATGGTGATTTTTGAGGTCTTAGAATACAGAATTACTTATTAAATTTAAAGATGACATTTTTGGGTCATCACAGGTTCATGCCGGGTCGTTCGACTACAGAAGTTATACACCTTATTAGGAGGTTGGTGGAACTATACAGAGAGAGGAAGAAGGATCTGCACATAGTCTTTATTGACCTAGAGAAAGCGTATGACAAGGTTCCTAGAGAAGTTCTCTGGAGATGCCTGGAGGAAAACGGTGTGTCGGTTCCCTACATTATGGCGATTAAGGACATGTATGAAGGGGCTAAGACTCGGGTTAGGACAATAGGAGGTGACTCTGAGCATTTTCCGGTTGTAATGGGATTACACCAAGGTTCTGCGCTCAGTCCGTTCTTATTCGCCATGGTGATCGACGCGTTAACACACCATATTCAAGAGGAGGTGCCATGGTGCATTCTATTCGTCGATGACATAGTTTTATTGATGAGTCGCGAGCCGGTGTTAACGAGAGGCTAGAGGTTTGGAGATAGGCTCTTAAGTCTAAGGGTTTCAAGTTGAGCATGACGAAGACGGAATATCTAGAGTGTAAATTTAGCGCTGAGCCAGGGGAAGCGGGCGTGGATGTGAGGCTTGAATAACAGGTCATCCCGAGTAGAGGCAGCTTCAAGTACCTTGGTTCGGTTATCCAGGGGGGAGGGAGATCGACGAGGATGTCACACACCGTATTGGGGTAGGATGAATGAAGTGGAAGTTAGCATCTGGAGTCCTGTGTGACAAGAGAGTACCACCAATACTCAAAGGTAAGTTCTATAAAGCGGTGGTTAGACCAGCCATGTTGTATGGGGCTGAGTGTTGGCCCGTTAAGAACTCACAAATCCAGAAGATGAAAGTAGCAGAAATGAGGATGTTGAGGTGGATGTGCGGGCACACTAGGATAGATAAGATTAGGAATGATGTTATTCGGGAGAAGGTGCACGTGGCTCCCATTGATGACAATATGCGGGAAGTGAGGCTTAGATGGTGATGCTCCGGTACGGAGGTGTGAGCGGCTGGTTGTGGAGGGCACGAGAAGAGGTAGAGGGCGGCCTAAGAAGTATTAGGGAGAGGTGATCAGACAGGATATGGCGAGGCGCCAGATTTTCGAGGACATGACACTTGATAGGAAGATGTGGAGGTCGAGTATTAGAGTTGTAGGTTAGGATGTAGTTGAGTCTTGACTTACTTCGTACCATTGTGGGACTAGCCACGTAGGGTTTTAATCTAAGATAGCTAGTGACAATGTTGTGTTTTACTACTTCGCTTTTCAGTGCATGTCCTATTTACTAGCTATCGTTTTTGCTTTGCATCTTTCTTCTGCATTTCATGGTGTTCCTATTTTTCCTATGATTGTTGTGGTGATACTAATATTGTCTCCTTTGTCGTTTTGTCTTTTTGTTTTCTTGAGCCGAGGGTCTTTCGGAAATAGCCTTTCTACTCCTTTGGGGTAGGGGTAAGGTCTGCGTACGCACTACCCTCCCCAGACCCCATTAGTGAGATTTTACTGGGTTGTTATTGTTGTTGTATGTTTCCGAAAGATTATACATAGCTAAAACCTTAAAGTGCCTAACTTTTGCTATCTCAATTTAAAATATCTCAAAAATAATCTGGTCCATCAATAATACTAATATAAAATCAAACCTATTTTTGTAACAATTATTTGGAACTAATCCCATCAATGATCACAATATTAGCAAAACGAATAACATATGTCAAGCACAGAAATTAAATTTATCTAAGTATGTCTATTCCTAGCTAACGCTATTTTATGACATAAATAATTCAAAATCATTTCTCATACCTTATGCAAAATCTCTGTAGAAAGTCAATATTTATTTTTAGAAATTTTTAATAAATACACGAAATTCATAAATTTCATAAAACTTTAATCTGTAAAGAAATTAAACTTTAACATGTCTAAAGTATAAATAAAACAACAAACTCCTCTAAAGTAGCTCATCAACGAATTTGACTATACTTATATGAGCCACTTGCGCATGAAACACTTTAGGTGATAAATCCTTCGTGAGGGAGGATCCGTTGGCATCGAGTTTGTATTAATATGCACTAACGAAACAAGAAGACTCTGATTTTTTCCATTTGCAACCAAAAAATATAATATCTATATGCTTTGATCTTGACGAGCTCCGAATACATATATCAAATACGTATACATTAAGAAATGCAGGTCGCGAAGTAATGTACTAAATAGGAGCGCACGTTAACCATTGCTTTCGGCGCACAATAGCAAGGAATGCAATTGTGACCGAAAAACGATGGCTAGTCGCCGGAAAACTATGCATGACACCAATATCCGGTCGGGAAAGCTAATTACTATAGCAAATGGCATACAAAGTGAATTACCACCGCTCACATTTGGGAGTTTTCTACCTCAAAAGTTGTGTTGACCCAAAATGTCATCTTTAAATTTAATAAGTAATCCTGTGTTCTAAGACCTCAAAAAATACCATTTATCATTCCTTAACTTGCGCGCGCAGTCCTAACAATTTTTCGGAAAGTTTTTATATGAAATAGAGCTTTAAAACTCAATTGAGTTGACTTTGGCTAATATTTTTAGCAAACGGACCCGGATCAGTGTTTTGACAGTTCCGGTAGCTCCGTATCATGATTTGAGACTTAGGCGTATGCCCGAAATTTAATTTGGAGGTCACTATCTCAAGTTATGACCATTTAACGGAACTAGCAATTTAAAGGCTAAAGATTTCAAGTTTGACCACGAGGTTGACTTTTTGATATCGGAGTCGAAATCCGATTCTGAAAATTTGAACAGCCCCGTTATGTCATTTATGACTTGTGTGCCAAATTTGAAGTCATTCCGGATTCATTTAATATGTTTTGGCACGAGATTTGCAAATTGGAAAGTTTAAAACTCAAAGTTTGAATCGGGGTGTGAATTATAATTTCAGTGTTGTTTGACATAATTTTAGACCCCGAGTCAGTCCGTATTATGTTACGGGACTTGTTGGTATATTCGGACGGGGTCCCGAGTACCCCGAGTATGATTCGAATCGAAATCGGAACAAGAATTGGACTTAAGCAAAATCTACATTTTTGACCGCAGGTGCGAGCTCGCAGAAGCGAGACTTCCATCGCAGATGGGGGACTGGGCTGGCTTGGGGTCTTCACAAGTACGATCTTTTTGCGCAGATGCGGATGTCGCAGGTGCGACACGGGTATCCGTAGATGCAGAACTTCACCTGGCAGCCTGGCATCGCAAATGCGAGCTTTGTCTCGCAAATGCGAGTCCGCAAATGCGGAACTTTTATCCGCAGATATGAAATGACTGGGCAGAGCCTATAAAGTTGGAAGTCGCCATTTTTACTCATTTTTGAGTTTTAAGTCTCGGATTTGGGCGATTTCAAGGGGAATTTTCACGACTTTGAATTGGGTAAGTGTTCTTTAACCAAAAGTGATTATGTTTCACAAATCCATATTTATATTCATCATTTATTTCGGATTTAGATGGAAGAAATTAGACTTTTTATAAAATCTTTCAAATATGAAAATTTAAGATTTGAAGGTCCATTTGATATCGGAATTGGATAAATTTTGTATGGTTGAACTCGTAGCGGAACGGGTGTTCGAATTTCGCGAGTTTTTCCTGGATTTGAGACGTGGGTCCCACTGTCAAATATTTTAATGAATTTCATATTTTTATTCGGAAAATTTATAAATTCATAAGGAATTAATTCCTATGATTAGTATTGAATATATTGAATTGTTTGTGAATAGATTTGAAGCTTTCGGAGGCAAATTTAAATGGAAAAGCTGTGGTTAAATAATTGATTTGGAATTTAAAAAGTGAGGTAAGTGTCGGGGTTAACCTTGACTTGAGAGAATAGAACCCTTATATTATTTGTTATGTGAAATGCATGTGAACGACGTATAGGCGAGGTGACGAGTGTCTATACGTCGTCAAATTAATTGTTTGCCTGCTTACTTGAAAAATCATAAATTATTTTTAATTATAAATTAATTATTTCTTTCTTATTCTTTGTCAAATATTAATTCTTGAATTCCTGCATTAATTGTTACATGCTATTTGAATTATGTGATTTAATTGTTATTTGATATTTTGCATATTAAATATTAAACTGCTTATTTTCTCCCTGATTTCTATAATAATTTGCTATTTGTCATTGTTTGTTTCATAATTAAATCATATTTATTGCATTTATTGAGGAAATTTCTTCTATAAGTATTGATTGAAATGGATATATTGGAGGATCGGGTTGCACGCCGCAACATACTTATTAAAAGTTAATATTGGAGGATCGGGTTGCATGCCGCAACAGACTTATTGAAAAGTCAATATTGGAGGATCGGATTGGACGCCGCAACAGACTTATTGAAAAGTCAATATTGGGGGATCAGATTGCACGCCGCAACAGACTTATTGAAAAGTCAATATTGGGGGATCAGATTGCACGCCATAATAGACTTATTAAAAAGTTAATATTGGGGGGATCGGATTGCACGCCGCATCAGACTTATTTAAAAGTCTATATATATACTTGATTGAAATAAATATATGATATACTTGATTAAAATGAATATATTGGAGGAGCGGGTTGCACGCCGTAACAGAACCGAATGTGAATATATTGTGAGAGCGGGTTGCACGCTGCAACAGAACCGAATGTGAATATATTGTGAGAGCGGGTTACACGCTGCAACAGAATTGAATGTGAATATATTGTGAGAGCGGGTTGCACGCTGCAACAAAATTGATGGAAATGATAATTGGTTATGACTGCTGAGTTGGCTTCAATTATTATAAATGAGTTACCTGATTTATTTCTATTATTTGTTGTTGTTATTAATATTACGTACAGGTTAATGTAAGTGAACCGCCTTAGCCTCGTCACTACTTCGTCGAGGTTAGGCTCAGCACTTACCAGTACATGGGGTCGGTTGTACTGATACTACACTCTGCACTTCTTGTGCAGATTTTGGAGTTGGTCCCAGCGGCGTACCATAGACTTGCTCGGATTTCAGCTACCAGAGGAGACTTGAGGTATAACTGCATGGCGTTCGCAGTTCTGAAGTCCCCGTCTATTTTACCTTAGCTGTGTGTTTATTCCCAGACAGCTTTATTTTATTCAGACCTTTATTTGTATTTATTCTAGAAGCTCGTGTACTTGTGACACCAATTCTGGGATAGTATTTAGACACCGTTATTTTATGGATTATTTTACTATATTTTAAATTTTGCTTCCGCTTTATTTTCTTGATTATTAATAATTTAAAAATTGTTTAAAAAATAATTAATATTATTCTAACATTGGCTTGCCTAGCAAGTGAAATGTTAGACGCCATCATGGTCCGAAGGAGGGAATTTCGAGGTGTGACAAAAGTACCAATCTATTGCGGCAGCTCGGCAATTGCAGGGTGGGTCGGAGAAACCAACTCCTACAGCAGCCGACATTGTACGAGGGAACCGCAGCTCACAAATGGGCAAACCCTTTCCTTTTGTTCCTCCAATTGATAGAGATGGTAAACGAATTGTTAAATTGAGTGAGAAAGATCTACAATCCCAAGTGGATTATTGGAAAACCTCGTTAATTGGGTATATAATCGGGAGAATCCTTATGAGAAAGCCATGGACAACTTTGTCATGAATGTGTGAAATTTTGTCACTAAACCTTAGATCTTAATTCACTCTGAGGGAAATTGAATTTTTAACTTCCATACCATAGAAGATAGGGATCAAGTGCTGCAGTCAAGGCCATATACATATAGGAACAAACCAATGGTGCTGAGGCTATGGGAAATTGATTTCTCATTTAATAGAGATATTCTAAACATAGTTCCAGTTTGGGTGAGATTCCCTGGGCTACGAAGGCATTGAGCAAAATGGCCAGTGTGGTAGGCAAGCCCCTATACACTGATAAATTCACAGCACACTATGAGAATATATCCTATGCTAAGGTTCTTGTGGAGGTGGATGCTGCATTTCTTCTCCCAGACCAATTGGATATAGAGTCACCATTTGGACCTTTGACATATCCAATTGAATATGATTGGAGGCCTGTTTTTTATAATAATTATCTGAAATTTGGTCATGATACCTCTGAATGCTGGCATAACAAGAGTTGTGATGAAGGGGAGGATCATCAGGAAGGAGAAAAACCAAAGAGAAAAAGAAAAATAACAAATAAGCAAGGAAAGACGGTAAGGCAGGAATGGCTAGTTAAAAAACCAGTAGAGCATACTGGTAATGCTATATTTCCACATGGGGATGACACTCTGCAATCAGGAGCAAATAACCTGACTGAAGGCACTGTCCTTGCTGGGAATAATTTGAGTCCTGTAGTACCTGATGGTCCTTTGACTTGCCATGGAAAAGAAGGAGAGAGTACATAGAACAACATATATTGCAATACCAATGGTGCTATTGATGGGATGATACAATGCAATGACAAAGGAAAGGCAGATGCTGAGCCAGAACATATTGGGAGAAGAGGGCAGTAGGTGGATCCAGGCCCAGCATGATCTTCAAACCACAACCCCTCATAATCATTGCCACATGGAACACCAGGGGCCTAAACCATGCCCATAAGCAGAAGGAGGTAAAACTCTTTCTATCTAGAAATAAGGTTGATATAATGGGGTGTATTGAAACCAGAGTCAAAGTTCATAAAGCAAAGAAAATACAAAAAAAAGATAGCACAGGAGTGGAATGTTTGCTGTATTTATCCTCATGCTGCAAATGGTAGAATTTAGATTATGTGGAGAGCACATGTACATATTCAGATAATTCAAGCTACAGATCTATCATGACTCCAAAACCCCACCTTAGTTAGTCGTGATGGCACCTAGTCACCGGGACTAGGTAAGCCTAACACATACTGAGAATTAATAAAATTTAACTGACTTAACTTCAATACATTAATTAATAATTGAAACAACATAGCTGAACCAACATCGGTCATACAATCCCAAAATCGATAGTACACGTCATAATCTTTTCTAAGAGTAACTAGGAATATCAAGTACATTACTATCTCGGAATAATGGTAAACAGTGGAAATGAAAGATAACAAAAAGTGACTCCGGGGCCTGTGAACGTCAAGCAGGTATACCTTGAAATCTCCAGGCACGCAGACATAAGTCTCAAAACCAACTCGATCAGAAGTACCTAGACTGCACAAAAACGTGCAGAAGCTAGCATGAGTATACCATAGCGGTAACCAGAAAGTATCAAGACTAACCTCGGTGGAGTAGTGACGAGGTAAGTCGAGATACTCACTAGGCATAAAATTTGTGCAAGATATTAACATAAACTAGCAATGGAAATAATACCAATATAAGGCTAACAACGTAAAGATTATCAATATAAAACCAACAAGGGATTAATAGAAGCACAATTGACAGCAAGAAGTAAATGGGTGATGAAGCAGCAAAGTAATCAGCACATAGTAAGAATGTGAATGAGATCAATTTAGGGAAACAAATGCCCCTTTTCAAGTAATCAAGTCCCTTCAACACATGACGCACAACAAGAATTTCTCCGAGGCACCACATCTCGTAATCGCAAATCATAAGCCACAATTTCATATCTTACATACTTGGCACCTCGTGCCCATATTTTCCAAATTACTTCCGCACGGCAAAGTTCACGTGCTACCATGTACATTTTATCCGTGTCAAATGCTAAATAAAATGTTCGAGAGATTTATTTATATACAATAAGGTATAATAACAATCTTGAATAAAGTATGAAATCAAATGAGAAAATGAGTTTATTTTAGAAATCAAATACAGTGAAATAAGGTACAATTTATACAAGATATGGTATCAAAGGAGTTTAGTTTAGAAATTATTTGGATAAAGAAAATAATATTTTTATATAAAATAAAGCATCAGATAAGTTACCGAATTAAATATAAAATTTGTTAAAATAAAATATAATAATAATTTTTAAGTAAAGCAAAAATATCAGATAGGGTAAGGAGTTTAATTTGAGAAATCAATTAAAGTAAAATATGATAACCATTAAGAATAGTAAAGTACCGAGTGAAATGATGAGTTTTAACTTAAGAGTCACATAAGGTAAGCATGTTCACAATTCTTTTATTTAAAATCGTTATGTTACCAACAACTCAACAGGGTATGAGATAATGACTCTGTGCAGTAAATTCATCTTGAAAATCAATTCACCAAGTAACCACAGAAGCATAGATTGACACATTGAAGTAATACAACAATTCACGTAGGATGCATGACTCACACAAGAAATCGACATAGTTCCAATACTAGAATTATAACCGATGTTTACTTTACTTTAACAAATAATTACAACATATCTACTCGTTGCGACGTGCAACCCAATCCCTCATAATAATAACAATATCCGTTGTGGAGTGCAATCCGATCCCACACAATAATATCAATATTTATTACGGCGTACAACCCGATCCCACATAATAATAACAATATCCGTTGCGGCGTGCAACCCGATCCCACACAATAATAATAATATTTATTGCAGTGTGTAACCCGATCCCATCTATATCATATCATCCATCCTTATTGCTCCATATCATATCTTTTCATATCATTTCAATACCGTTGCGGCATGCAACCCGATCCTCAAACAATATGAATTAAGCAAACAAACTACAACCAACTACGACGTATCACAAAATTAAACAAAATAAAGAACTAAACAAAGAAGGTCACGAGCACATAAAATAGTACATGAAGACTCACAAAGTCAAATAGCAAGTAATGATAATTCATGAATAACGGTACAATTACAAAGAATCAATTAACAATTAAGGCATGTAACGGATAAGACATGAATTCAACAAGTAATTGCAATTAACAATTAAAGCAGGTAAGGAGTAAACTTGACAATAAAAGATAGAACATGTACTAACAACTTCAAGTAAGGCACGTAAGAGAAAATTCAATAACGAAAGATATAACATGTTGTGACAAATACAATTAAATGTATGGAAGAAGTCTAGAAGTCTACACCGATCAAATACCACATATAAGTCCGTGTACACACTCGTCACCTCGTGTACATATCTTCCACATTATTCAAATTGTACCATCACCAAAACCCAAGGAGTAGTTTTCCCCGCACAAAGTTAGGAAAGATACTTACCTCAATTAGGCCGATTCATCACTCAAAATAACTTTTCCTTTTAAAATTCACCTCTGCTCGGCTCAAATCTAGCAAAAAACAACTTAATATTAACAAACAATGCAAGAGAAATAAATTTCGGATAATAAAGTTACGATCTTTAACTAAAATCAAAAGTCAACCCAAAAGTCAACCCCAGGCCCGCACCTTGAAACCCGACAAGTTTTATAAATTTCGACAACTCATTCAATTACGAGTCGCTCTGAATTAATGTTCAAGATCCAATTATTCACTTTAGGGAAATTTAGACCAAAACCCCCCATTTCTCTTTTCAAATCATCAATCAAATGTCAAAAATGAAGATGGAATCACTGAATATATCAAATCCGAGTAGAAAATACTTACCCCAATCCATATGGTAAAACTCCTCTCCAAAATCGCCCAAATCCGAGCTCTCCAACTCAAAATGTAATAAAATAACAAAAACCCTCGAAATAAAGTACTTATAATTCTGCCCAGGTATTCCTCTTATGCGATCTCGGAACACACCTCAAGATCCCATCCAGGGAAATGAGCTACGCATTCGCGGAAAACACCTCGCGAACACGATGAAAAATTTGGCCAACCTTCGCGAATGCAAGGAGCAACATTCCACCAGCCTCCAATTCCCTTACGCGAATGCGAACAACAACCAACTGAACCTTCACAATCGCGAGCCCACTATCGCGTCCGCGATGAGAAGAATCATTGAGTTCTCACCAGAAATCATGTCATGACCCAAAACTTAACATGTCGTGGTGACGCCTATCATAGTACTAGGCAAATCGACATCCACAAATAACCACACATCTTTAAATTGAAAACATAATGAAACAAGCTTAATAATGAAAATCTCATAAATAACTAATAAGAAAATGTCGCGACTCAATACAAAATCTCCCAAAATCTGGGTGTCACTGAGTACATGAGCATCTAAATGACAATACAGTCTAACTGCTAAAAACAACTGTCTAGAAGGATAGAACAGTGCAAATAAGCCGAAAAGAAGGAGAGTCGAGGTCTGCAGACGCCAAGGCAACTACCTCGATAGTCTCCAAGCAGATAAAGCGCCACAGCTAGCAAATGCCGTGTCCAAAAGTAACTGGATCTACACATGATGTGCAGAGTATAGTATGACTACAACCGACCCAATATACTCAATAAGTAACATGATTAACCTTAGGCTAAAAGCAGTGGTGAGCTCAGAAAGGTACAGTCCAAATCCAGATTATAACAGTATAGATATGACAGGAAAAATGATAGTAATATCTCATAGAAAACTCATAATCAGTTGGTACACAGTGCAAGAATGTAGACATGCTTTCAAGTTAACAGTTTAAGCTCAACATAGATAAAATATGCAAGTATGACTGGTATGAGGAATGGTACATCTCTATCTACATGTCAATGTGCATGTCACATGTAATGCATCATAATGATGGCCTCACGTACTCCCACTCTTAGAGTACTCAGTTGGAGTGTCTCAACTCTCACTCATCACACTCAATCACTCAGCACAGTACG
Source organism: Nicotiana tomentosiformis (assembly GCF_000390325.3). NCBI lineage: Eukaryota > Viridiplantae > Streptophyta > Magnoliopsida > Solanales > Solanaceae > Nicotiana > Nicotiana tomentosiformis. Next base: position 45,612,093 of record NC_090816.1, on the reverse strand, counting down.
GTACCTGCGCTTACTGCTGGTATGTCAGACTCCGGAAGGGCAGATCCTGCCCAAGTGCTAATAAAACCTATTGCGGCGCACAACCCGATCCCATCATGAATCAATAATACTTGCCGCAGCGTGCAGCCCGATCCTATCATGAATCAATAAAATCCACTGTGGCGTGCAACTTGATCCCATCGATATCACTCACAATCAGGCCCTCAGCCTCACTCAGTCATCCATCTCTCCAGTCTCTCGGGCTCACAACACTCATGCCAATCAGCCCAAAACAATGATACATAATGTAACAATAAATGGTAAGAGAGGCTGAGATATGGTATGCAAATGATGAATGCGACTTAGTACATAACTGCAATTTAAGCAAATAACTCAACAACAAAAGAACGACCTATGTGGGTCCCAACAGTACCAGCATATAGCCTAAGCATGATTTCTAACATGAATCACAGCTCAATTTCTCTAACACATAAGGAATACATTAATAATATCAAGATTTGATAACTACACAGTTCCACGGAATCAACCGAGTCACAATTACTATGGTACACACCCACACGCCCGTCACCTAGCATGTGCATCACCTCAACACCAACCACATAACATGTATTTCAGGGATTCATACCCTCAGAACCAAATTTAGAAGTGTTACTTACCTCAAACCGCGCAAATCCCTACTCCAACAAGCCCTTGCCTCGTAAATCGGCCTCCGAACAACTCAAATTTATCCACAAACAACTTAATACAACCAACACAAGCTATAGGAAGCACTTCCATCTGATAAAGCTAGGTTCTTTAACAAAAGTCAAAAAGTCAACCCCGGGACCACGTCTCGAAATCCAACAAAATTAATAAAATCCAAACACCCATTCAATAACGAGTCCAATCATACCAAAACTACTCAATTCTGATCCCAAATCGACCTTCAAATCTTTAAATTATAGTTTATGAAGTTTCCCCAATTTTCCAACCCAAAACACTAATTAAATGGTAAAAACAATGATAGATTCATGTATATTAACCAAATCCGAGTTAGAATCACTTATCCCAATCAATTACTTGAAAATCCCTCCAAGAATCGCCTCAATCCGAGCTCCCAAAGTCCAAATGTGAAATAATACTCTAACCCTCATTTTTGAAATTTTATATTCTGCCCAGATGCTCCTCTTCGCGATCGCGCAAAGTCCCTCGCGATTGCGAAGAACGAAAATTATGGTGCCCACAAAGTACTCTTCGCGAACGCGAACAAACCATCACGAATGCGATGCACAAAATCATCAACCTACACGATCGCACGCCTCCTCATGCGATCACGATGAACAAATGCGTGGCTTCCAGGCCACCCCTCCTTCCTTCTTTACGAACGCAACACCTATCACATGTTCGCATAGCACTGACTCCCCAAGCTTCGTGATCGCGGACACATTCTCGCGAACACGTAGAACAAATTACCTAGTCACCCAAACAACCCTTTGCGATCGCGAACCTCCACTCGCGATCGCGTATAAGGAAACGAGCAACACATGCATCATCAACTTCATCAAATCTTCTAAGTTAAATTTCAATCTGTTAACCATCCAAAATCGACCCGAGGCCCCAGGGATCTCAACCAAACATACCAACAAGTCCTAAAATCTCATACAAACTTGCTTGAAACCTCAAATCATATCAAACAACACTAAAACCACGAATCACACATCGATTCAAGCCTAATGAACTTATGAACTTTTAACTTCCAAAACTAATGCCGAAACCTACCAAACCAACTCCGATTAACCTCAAATTTTGCACACAAGTCATAAATTACACAATGGACCTATTCTATCTTCCGGAATCAAAATCCAAGCCCGGTAACCACAAAGTCAACTCCCAGTCAAACCTCTCAACTCTCCAAACTTCAACCTTTTTAACTTTCTCCAATTCAATCCAAAATCATCTATGGACCTCCAAATCAATATCCGTACACACTCCTAAGTCCAAAAGTACCATACGGAGCTCTTGGAACCATCAAAAATCCATTCTGGAGTCATTTACATATAAGTCAACATCCGATCAACTCTTTCAACTTAGGCTTCCAACCTTGGGACTAAGTGTACCAACTCATTCCGAAATATTATCGGAACCAAACTAACCACCCCGGCAAGTTACATAACAACAAACAAACACAGAATAGGCAATAAATGGAGGAATGAGTCTATAATACTCAAAATAACCGGCCGAGTCATTACATCCCCCCCTCTCTCTTAAACAAACATTCGTCCTTGAACGGGTCTAGAATCATGCCTGGAGTCTCAAATAGGAGCGGATATCTCCTTGTTCAAGCAATTGGGTCTAGGAGCTCCAAGACCAACCATTGTGATGTTACAACTAGCGGATAGATCCATAGCTTACCCTGAAGGAGTGATTGAAGATGTGTTGCGGCAAATTGGGAAATTCATCTTCCCAACGAACTTCATTATCCTAGATTATGAGGCTGATGAACAAGTTCCAATCATATTGGGATGACCTCTCTTGGCTACAGATGATGCAACTATTAAAGCGAGAGAGGGAAACTTATGAGGGTGGACAACGAGGAAGCAGTTTTCAATGTCTACAACGCGATTCAACTTCCCCATCATTATGAGGAGCTCTCTATGATATCTGTTGTGGAGGTGGATGAGCAGCTTATAGACCCGAGTGTATACCTAAATCATTCTTCTGACACAACAACGCAATTTGAAATAGTATAAAAAGTAAGTACTAAATAATTTATTTTTTCCTTTACTTGTTGATGTAAAATCATCTTCCATTCAATAGAAAATTCTTTCAATTCAACGAAAGAGATTCTCATATTCACACAATTTAAGTAGATGCGAGATATAGAAATTTGCTTTTCGTAGTTGTGGTAGCAGTTTTGTTGTTGGAATCCTTTTTTTAAAGAAGTTAAACCCAGCACCACCTACCCGAGCCAAGGTACTCAACCTTTAGAAATGGTCTTTAATGTGAATTACGAACAACCCACAAGGGTGGTATGATTGAAACATAGTTTGAATAGGGGCACAAGTCTAGAGCTGTGGTATGGAAAATAGATGAGAAAAAAAACTTCATCTCTTTACTTAGTTAGAGTCATTGTTTTACTCTTTCTATCTGCATGTTTGCTTTCTTATGATGAGTAGTGCCCATCACTTACCTCTCTGTGCCGCATCTCTCTCTTGGTCTCCCAAGTAGCCTCCTCGACTGGCTGAACCCTCCACTGCACCTTCACTGAAGCTATATTCTTTGACCTCAACTTTCAAACCTGCCGATCCAAAATGGCCACCGGCTCCACATCATAAGTAAAATCCCCACCTAACTAAACCGTGCAGAAATCCAAAACATGGGATGGATTGTCGAAATACTTCCGGAGCATGGAAACGTGAAACACTAGATGAACACTAGATAGACTAGGCGGCAATGCAAGTTTGTAAGCCACCTCTCCAATCCTTTCTAGCACATCAAAAGGCCCAATATACAGAGGGCTCAACTTGCCCTTCTTCCCGAACCTTATAACACCCTTCATGGGTGAAACTCTGAGCAATACCTTCTCTCTCACCATGTAAGAAACATCACGAACCTTCCGATCGACGTCACTCTTCTGCCAAGACTGCGTCGTGCGAAGCTGATCCTGAATCAACTTAGCCTTCTCCAAAGCATCCTAAACCAAGTCAGTACCTAATAGCCTAGCCTCATCCGACTCAAACCAACCCATCGGAGATCGACACCGCCTCCCATACAAGGCCTCATACGGAGCCATCTGAATACTCGATTGGTAGCTGTTATTGTAGGAAAACTCTGCAAGCGGCAGAAACTGATCCCAAGAACTCCCAAAATCCATGACACAAACGCGTAGCATATCCTCCAACATTAGAATGGTGCGCTCATACTGTCTGCCCATCTGAGGGTGGAATGTTGTACTCAACTCAACTGGTGTGCCTAACTCTCGCTGCACTGCTCTCCAAAACTACGATGTGAACTGTGTGCCTCGATCTGAAATGATGGACACCGGCACACCGTGAAGGCGAACAATCTCGCGGATATAGATCTGATCCAACCTCTCCGAAGAATAGGTAGTCCCAACTGGAATAAAATGCGCAGACTTAGTCAACTGGTCCACAATCACCCAAATAGCATAAAACTTTTTCAAAAGTCCATGGGAGCCCAACTTTTTCAAACTTTTTCAAAGTCCAGTCCGAAATCTCAAGCCTCTAAAGAAGACCGCCCGACCTCTGATGCTCGTACTTCACCTATTGACAATTTAAGCACCGAGCTACAAACCCCACTATATCTTTCTTCATTCTCCTCCGCCAGTAGTGCTGCCTCACGTCCTGATACATCTTCGCGGCAACCAAATGAATGGAATATTGCGAACTATGGGCCTCCTCAAGAATCAACTCACGTAACCCATCTACATTAGGCACACAAATCCGACCATGCATCCGCAACACCCCATCATCCCCAATAGAAACCTTCTTGGCATCACGGTGCTGAACCGTTTCTTTAAGGACAAGAAAATGGGGGTCATCATACTGACGCTCTCTGATGCGATCATATAAGGATGACCGAGAAACCACACAAGCTAGAACCCAACTAGGCTCCGAAATATCTAACCTCACGAGCTAATTGGCCAAGGACTGAACATTTGATGTAAGCAGTCTCTCACCAACAGGAATAAATGCAAGGCTACCCATACTCATCGCCTTTCTACTCAAGGCATCGCCACCACATTGGCCTTCCCGGGATGAAATAGAATGGTCATATCATAGTCCTTTAGTAGCTCCAACCATCTCCGCTGCCTCAAATTTAGATCCTTTTGCTTGAACAAGTGCTGGAGATTCCGATGATCCATAAATATCTCACATGACACCGTAGAGATAATAACTCCAAATCTTCAATGCATGAATGATGGCTGCCAACTCCAAATCATGAATAGGGTAGTTCTTCTCATTAGGCTTTAACTGGCATGAAGCATAAGCAATCACTCTACCCTCCTGCATCAAGACACACCCAAAACCAATCCGAGAAGCATCACAATACACTGTATAACAACCTGATGCTGAAGGCAAAACTAGAACTTGAGTTGTGGTCAAGGCAGTCTTGAACTTTTGAAAGCTCTCTTCACACTCATCTAACCACCTGAATGGAGCACCCTTCTAGGTCAACCTGGTCAATGGAATTGCAATGGACGAGAAACCCTCCATGAAACCACGATAATATTCGGTCAATCCGAGAAAACTCCGAATCTTAGTAGCTGAAGACGGTCTAGGCCAACTCTGAACCGCCTCTATCTTCTTTGGATCTACCTTAATCCCCTCACTGGACACCATGTTCCCCAATATCGCCACTGAACTAAGCCAAAACTTACACTTGGAGAACTTGGCATAAAGCTTCTCCTCCCTCAACCTCTATAGTACAATCCTCATATATCCTCCTGGCTACGTGAGTACACTAGGATATCATCAATGAATATTATGACAAACAAATCAAGATGTGGCTGGAACATACTGTTCATCAGATACATGAATACTACTAGGGCATTGGTCAGCCCAAAAGACATCACAAGGAAATCATAGTGATCATAGCGGCTCCTGAATGCCGTCTTTAGAATGTCCGAGTCCCGAATCTTCAACTGGTGATACCCAAACCTCAAATCAATCTTAGAGAACACTCTAGCTCCCTGAAGCTGGTCAAATAAGTCATCAATGCATGGCAAAGGATACTTGTTCTTAATTATAACTTTGTTCAACTGCCTATAGTCTATGCACATCCGCATAGTACCATCTTTATTCTTCACAAACAGAACCGGTGCACCCCAAGGCGACACACTAGGACTAATGAACCCCTTATCAAGAAGCTCTTGAAGCTGCTATTTCAATTCCTTCAACTCTGCTGGTGCCATACGGTACGAAGGAATAGAAATGGGCTGAGTGCCCGACACCAAATCAATACCAAAATCAATGTCCCTATGTGGTGGCATGTCCGACAGGTCTGCAGGAAACACATCCGAAAAGTCTCGCACTACCGGCACAGAATCAATAGTAGGAGTATCAACACCAACGTCCCTCACAAAAGCCAAATATGATAAAACACCCCTTCCCAACCATCCGTTGGGCCTTCAGATATGAAATCACCCTATTGGGAACATAGTCTAGAGAACCTCTCCACTCGATCCTAGGCAACCCCAACATCGCCAACATCACGTTCTTAGCATGACAATCGAGAATAGCATGACATGGGGACAACCAGTCCATGCCCAGAATCATGTCAAAATCAATCATACTAAGCAATAAAAGATCAACTCTCATCTCCAATCCCCCCAATGGTCACCACACACGATCGATACACATGGTCCATAATAATAGAATCGCCCACCGACGTAGATACATGAACATGTGAAACTAAGGACTCACAGGGTATATCCAGATAACAAGCAAAATATGATGATACATACAAATAAGTGGAACCAGGGTCAAATAATATAGAAGCAACCATGTGGCATACTGAGACAATACGAGTGATCACTGCGTCTGAAGTAACGACCTTTAGCCTGGCAGGGAAAACATAGCATCGAGCCTGACCGCCACCTGATCGGCCTCCCCCTCTAGGGCGACCTCTAGCTGCCTGAGCCCAAATGGGAGCTGGCTGAGCTGGTGGTGAAGTAACTGGTGCGGAAGTCACAACCCGACTCCTCTACTGAATTGGACCTCCCAAAAGACGGAGACAATACCTATTCATATGACCAAACTCTCCACACTCAAAGAAACCTCGCTCTGACAATGGTGGCAGGTACTGAAGCGGACCCCGAGAACTAGAATAACTACTAGAGGGACCTAACACAGATGAACCCTGAACTGATAGAGCACGAGATAAACTCTGATCTAGGAGGGCACTGAGAGATGACTGACCCGGACGAGCACTATATGAACCATGTCTAGCTGATGCACCACGATGAACCGAACGAGCCATTTAAGCGGGCCAATAAGGACGACCCCTGTTATGGTGGGACTGCCCTCTAGAAGAAACACCACTGAAACCACCCAAACCACGAGGCCTCTTGGCCTCACTCTCCCCACGCTCCAGACTACAGACCTTCTTTAGTCGCCTAGCAATATCAACCACCTCGTCGAACCTAGCACTTGATGCAATCTCCCGAGTCATAACAAAGTGTAGTCTATAGTTGAGGCCATCAATGAACCTCCTAATCATCTCCCTCTCTGTGGGAACCAACCAGATCACGTGAAGAGCCAACTCTGAAAATCTCATCTCATACTGGGTCACGGACATACCCTCCAGGCATAGCCACTCAAACTGCCTATGCAACTCCTCCCGACAGGTCTGTGGTACAAACTTCTTCAAGAAGAGAAGGGAGAACTCATGCCACAAAAGTGGTGCAGCGTTGGCTCGTCTGCTCAACTCATAGGCCTCCCACCATCTGAAGGCTGCCCCCGATAGCTGAAAAGTAGTAAATGAGACTCCACTAGTCTCAAGAATATCTGTCGTGCGAAGAATCTGCTGGCACATGTCCAAGAAGTCCTGAGCATCCTCTAACTCAGCCCCACTGAATGATGGAGGCCGGAGCCTCCCAAACCTCTCTAGCCTCTTATGCTCCTCGTTACTCATAGGGGGACCCAACTGGACCTGAGTAACTGCAACCGGCTGGGCTGGTAGTACCCTCGGTGTCTGAATTCCCTGAACCACTTGCTCCGGAGTACGGGCGACGGGAGTCTGAGCACCTCACCCAGCCTGAGAAGTGGCTGGTGCGGCCTGAACTGAAACTGCCTGAGCAAGGCTAGTGCATATAGTAAATATCTAGGCTAGAGCCTCCTGAAGGCCTGGAATCAAAATGGGAACAGCTGGTGCCTGAGCTGGTCCCACCAACTTAACCACATCTGGGATCTACTCCTAAGCTAGAGCAACTGGTGGGTCTAGAGGTGCTGCTCTAGCTGCTGTACGAGCTGCACCTCGGCCTCTACCGTGACCCCGACCTCTCGCGGCCCTAGTTGGTGGTACTGGTGGCCGTCCGTTGCACGTGTCCTCACCATCTGTAAGAGAATAGAATAATAAAAGTTTAGTTTCTGAAATCAACAAATCCGCACGACAAGAATACAAGAAAGTAAAGTTTTTCTAAGGGTTCGGTAGCCTCTCGAAGATAAGTACAGACATCTCTGTACCGATCCGCAAGACTCTACTAAACCTGCTCATAATTCACGAGACATATGTAACCTAGGCTCTGATACCAACTTGTCACGACCAAAAACTCAACATGTCATGATGACGTGAATCATAGTGCTAAGCAAGCCGACATCCACAACTAACCACATATTTTTAAAATGAAAAAATAATGAGACAAGTTTAATAGTGAAAATCTCATAAATAACTGCTAAGAAAATACCGTGACTCAATACAAAATCCCCCAAAATCCGGGTGTCACTAAGTACATGAGCATCTAAATGACAATACAGTCTAACTGCTAAAAACAACTGTCTAGAAGGATAGAACAGTGCAAATAAACTAAAAAGAAGGAGAGTCGAGGTCTGCGGACGCCAAGACAGCTACCTCGATAGACTCCAAGTAGATAAAGCTCCATAGCTAGCAACCGCCGTGTTCAAAAGTACCTGAAACTCCACACGAAGTGCAGAGTGTAGTACGAGTACAACTGACCCAATATACTCAATAAGTAACAGGACTAAAGTTGGGCTGAAAGCAGGGACGAGCTCAGAAAGGTACAGTCCAAATCCAGATTATAATAGTACAGATATGATAGGAAAAATAACAGTAATACCTCAGAGAAAACTCATAATCAGTTGGTACACAGTGCAAGAATGTAGACATGCTTTCAAGTTAACAGTTTAAGCTCAACACAGATAAAATATGCCAAGAATGGCTGATATGAGGAATGTTACATCTCTATATCTACACATCAAAAGTGCATGCCACATGTAATGAATCACAATGATAACCTCACGTACTCACATTATCAGAGTACTCAATCGGACTATCTCAACTCTCACTCATCACACTCGGTCACTCATCATTGTACGGTACCTGCGCTCACTGCTGGTATGCCAGACTCCGGAGGGCCGAATTCTGCCCAAGCGCTAATAAAATCTGCTGCAGCGTGCAACTCGATCCCATCATGAATCAATAATACCTGCTCCGACGTGAATCCCGATTCCATTATGAGTCAATAGTACCCGCTGTGGCGCGCAGCCCGATCCTATTAATATCACTCACAAACAGGCCCTCGGCCTAACTCGATCATCAATCTCTCCAGTCTCTCGGGCTCACAGCACTCATGACAATCAGCCCAAAACAATGATACATGATGTAACAATAAATGGTAACCGAGACTGAAATATGATATGCAAATGATGAATGCTACTAAGTACATAACTGCAATTTAAGCAAATAACTCAACAACAAAAGAACGACCTTTGTGGGTCCCAAGAGTACCAGCATATATCCTAAGCATCATTTCTAACATGAATCACAGCTCAATTTCTCTAAAACATGGTGAATACATGAATAATATCAAGATTTGATAATTACATAGTTCCACGGAATCAACCGAGTCATAATTACTATGGTACACGCCCACACGCCCGTCACCTAGCATGTGCGTTACCTCAACACCAACCACCTAACACGTATTTCACGGATTCATACCCTCCAGAACCAAGTTTAGAAGTGTTACTTACCTCAAACCGCGCAAATCCCTACTCTAACAAACCCTTGCCTCACGAATTGGCCTCTAAACGACTCGAATCTAGCCATAAACAACTTAATAGAATAAACACAAGCTATATGAATCAATTCTATATGATAAAGCTAGGTTCTTTAACAAAAGTCAAAATGTCAACCCCGGGCCCACATCTCGGAATCTGATAAAATTAACAAAATTCGAACACCCATTCAATAATGAGTCCAACATTACAACAATTACTCAATTCCGATCCCAACTCGACCTTCAAATCTTCAAATTATAGTTTATGAAGTTTCTAAAATTTTTCCCAAATTTTCCAACCCAAAATACTAATTAAATGGTAAAACCAATGATAGATTCATGTATATTAACCAAATCCGAGTTAGAATCACTTATCCCAATCAATTACTTGAAAATCCCTCCAAGAATCGCCTCAATCCGAGCTCCCAAAGTCCAAATGTGAAATAATACTCTAACCCTCGTTTTTGAAATTTTATATTCTACCCAGATGCTCCTCTTCGCGATCGTGGAAAGTCCCTTGCGATCGCGAAGAACAAAAATTATGCTGCCCTCAAAGTACTCTTCACAAACGCAAACAAACTATCGTGAATGCGATGCATAGAATCTCAACCTACGCGATCGCACGCCTCCTCACGCGATCGCGATGAACAAATGAGTGGCTTCTAGGCCACCCCTCCTTCCTTCTTTGCGAACGTAACACCTATCACGCGTTCGCGTAGCATTGACTCCCCAAGCTTCACGATCATAGACCCATTCTCGCGAATGCGTAGAACAAATTCCCTAGGCAGCCAAACAACCCTTCGCGATTGTGGACCTCCACTCGCGATCGCGTATAAGGAAACCAGCAACACATGCATCAGCAACTTCAGCAAATCTTCTAAGTCAAATTTCAATCTATTAACCATCCGAAATCCACCCGAGGCCCCCGAGATCTTAACCAAACATACCAACAAGTCCTAAAACCTCATACGAACTCACTCATAGCCTCAAATTATATCAAACAATACTAAAACCATGAATCGCACATCGATTCAAGCCTAATGAACTTATGAACTTCTATCTTCCAAAACTAATGCCGAAACATACCAAACCAACTCCGATTGACCTCAAATTTTGCACACAAGTCATTAATGACATAACAGACCTATTCCAGCTTCCAAAACCAAAACCCAGGCTTCGTAACCACAAAGTCAACTCTCGGTCAAACCTCTCAACTCTCCAAACTTCAATTTTTCCAACTTTCACCAATTCAAGCCAAAATCATCTACGGGCCTCCAAATCAATATCCAGACATACTCCTAAGCCTAAAATCACCATACGGAGCTATCAGAACCATCAAAACTCTATTCCGGAGTCATTTACACATAAATCAACATCCAGTCAACTCTTTCAACTTAGACTTCCAACCTTGGGACTAAGTGTCTCAACTCATTCCGAAATATCTCCGAAACCAAACCAACCACCCCGACAAGTTACATAACAACAAACAAACACAGAATATGCAATAAATGGGGGAACAAGGCTATAATACTTAAAATGACCGACCGGGTTATTATAAATCGGCAACTCCAGACTAGTCTGAAATGATCCAAAACCACCCCGAAACTCATCCGAGCCCCTCGGGATCCCGTCCGAACATACCCACAAGTCCCATAACATAACACGGACTTACTCAAGGCCTCAAATCACGCATAACAACATCAAAATTATGAATCGCACCTCAAGTCGAACTTAATGAACTTTTGAACTTTCAACTTCTACAACTCGCGCCGAATCATATTAAATCAACTCGGAATGACCTCAAGTTTCACATGCAAGTCCCAAATGACACAACGGAGCTATACAAACTACCAGAATTGTAATCCGGGTCTGATATTAACAAATTCTACTCCAGATCAAACCTCTCAACCTTCCAAACCTTCAACGTTTCAACTTTCGCCAAAATGCACCGAATCAACCTACAGACCTCCAATTCCAAATTCGGACATACACCTAAGTCCAAAATCACCATACAAAGCTACTGGAATCATCAGAACACCATTCTTTAGTCATCGACACAAAAGTCAAACTTGGTCAACTATTCCACCTTAAAACCTCCTAGTTGAGAATTATTCTTCCAAATCAACTCCGGATCACCTGGAAACCAAAACTGACGATTCACACAAGTCATAATACATCATATAAAGCTACTCAAGACTTCAAACAGCTGAACGGAATGCAAATGCTCAAAACGACCGGTCGGGTTACATCCTCCCCTACTTAAACATACATTCGTCCTCGAACATGCCAGGAGTCATTCCAAAGCTTTCAAATCACTGCATGAGTTCACCAAACATACACCTAGGGGTGATCCCACATCACCCCAATCAATGTAAGCCTGACAACACAACTTAACTGAAGATTTTACCTCATCCTTACTCCATAAACCTTAGAACCCAATCCTCCACATCCGAAACTCATCATAAGACCCGAATCTAGCATCAATACACTGTATAAGCCTGAACAAGCTGAATCGAGCCACAACCTTAGCCCAAGGTATAATCACATGATATTCCACACAACTTAGATATCCATAGTAATAACTTTCGACCACCATAGCTGTCCAACAACAATCTTGGTAGCGATAATACACTTCATATCAAATACAACCTCGTTCTGGACCTTCGCAATGCTGCTAATGATAAAAGAAACATGCAAAAACTCATAACCACCCATGAAATGAACAAGTCAAGAAGCTTCTCTTCCGACGAGGCTATTGCCCAATTCTAGGAGAAAATATGGTATCATCCTTCCAAATACTCCTCATCCCGATACGATAGAGCAAATCTCAGGTCTAGAAATCTCGTCTCAGCCAATACAAGCAGCCTGTCTAACAAGTCACGCCAAAACCACATGGGTTCTTACACAACATGGTGCGTACACTAAACATGTAATAACTCAAATATGCAGAAAAATAGAAAGAAAGCAAGGTACAAGGACTACCTAACAACTACAACACACATAAAAACAAAGTATATTTTCATTAACTCATCCCGCGAAGGGAAAATAAAACACAAAGTTAACACAAGGAAGGGTATCCCACATAACTCCATTGTGGCGCGCAACCCAATCCCAACTATATCAATCTACATAGGGATACCCATCAAGCCAACATCAAGCACGATAGAGTGCACAAATATAACTGTGGAAAGATGAATAAAAATAGTACAACATGGAGAAATGTAGGCACAACTAAGGTGCAATAAGCAAATCAATATCACAAGGGTCATCTCACCCATATCGTCATAAGGCCTAAATGGGATTACAACATGCGTACAAATAGTCATATAACTTCACAACCCATCATAGCATAATAGAGAAGCAGATAGCATAGACTGGGGCACGAATAACATCCATTATACCCGATAATATACCCGTGGTAACCATTACATAAGAGAAACCAAACCTTATCTGATATAGAACATACGTTATCATTAGGCTTACAAGTAGCCCCAAAACCAATTCTGATCATCCCCAAGCAGATGAATAACCTTCCCATAAGTCCATAGCAACCTATCCATAACATATGCCATCAGTTATCCAATTATCAACATTTCTTCACAATGTGCAATCAAGGAATAGTCTACCCACAAGGACACCCAGCCCCTAAACCTCTTGAATACCATAATTCCATACCCGATCTCAACCCCGCTACTACAATGGCTGATACATCACTCATACTCCATCATCTTACGAAAACACCCACATAGGCATTTCATACCACGTTGCAATACCCGAACCTCAGAAGCCCAAAACCAGGCGATCACCATGACACTAATCAAGCATCCAGAGGTCAAAACACAAGGTGCCTCCTGAAAAGCTCTTCACATGCGATGTCCAATGGTGCCAGCATTCTCTTAACTTCTGAAATCATTTGTGCCATTTAGGACTAGTGACCCCCTCTAAGAGAAAACCATAATGCACAACATATTTCTTATGCCAGTAGTAATGGGATATGTCAAATTATCATCAGAAAGACATACGTTCATAATTTTTCAACAAAGAGCACAAGGGCATGATAACCATAAAATACAGATAGGGGTTTGACATATAAAGCATGACTACGGTTAAATCAATTTAGAAATGATTTCACAAATGCCCATCTTATCCAATTAGGAAATTATAATCCTAAAACCTGATCTCTAGCATGAAAAGGTAAGCTCGTGTAGTCATACAAGAATTTTACATGTATCATGGAGAGAACACAATCAAATCAAGGCATAGTTGAAGCCTAAAGTCTAATCCAATCATTTTTCATACATATCACCCGCATATACGCTTGTCACCTCTCATATACATCGTGTCACATATATTACAATTAACCAAATAAGTTTTAAGCCTAAGGGTTATTCCCTCAAACAAGAATAGGCAAGATACTAACGTCAAACAGGCCAAATCAACCCTCTAAATTTACCTTTCCTTAAGAAAGCACCTATGACTCACTCGAATCTAGCCAAAAGAAACTCAATAACGTCAAACAAAGCTAGAGGAAATAACCCCAAATAATAAAACTTTGATCTTTAATCAAATCCCAAAAAGTCAACTAAAATCAACCTAGAACCACATGGTCAAAAAACAAGCCAAGCAGTAGATCTCGACTACCCATAACCCCGCGAGTCTAAATATATAATTAGATTTTAAAATCGAGTCCAAATCGACTCTCAAATCCCTAATTTTTACTCTCTTAAATTGTAGACAAAACTCCCAAATTTTTTCTTTCAAATCCCACAATCTATATGTAATAATCCATGGAAAAAATGTATATAATATTAAAATTAAGTGGAAATCACTTACCCTCAAAGTGGTGATGAAATTCTCCCAAATAATCGCCTCTAACCGAGCTCCAAAACTCCAAATAATGAGAAATGAACTAAAACCCTCGAAATAGAAGGACAAAAACTACACTTCTATGCACTTTCTTCCGCGAGAAATAGCTCGCATCCATGAGATCTCCACTACTCAACCAACCTCGCACCTGTGAGCAGTTAACCGCTTATGTGGCACCACAGGTGAGCAAAAATCCCGCATCTTCACATGGGCGACTGAAGGAGCGAAGTTCCAGCTCCAGTTCCCCCTTCACATCTACGCTATCATCATCCACATGTGTGATGTCGCACCTACGCACCAAACCTGGTAGGTGCGACACACCAGCACTAGGTCTACCACTCAACTCCAAAATGGTCAGGAACCCATTCGAAACACATTCGAGCCATCCCCACCCCCAAACCCCGTCCGAACATTCCAACAAGTCCTAATTCCTTCTCTAAACCTAACAAAAGACTTAAAACACCAATAATAGCTTCAAAACTAAGGATAAGCAATCAAAACACATGTGATACCTTTTTTAAGTTCATGAACCCTCAAACTTCAAATCAAGCGTCTCATTCATGCCAAATCGATCCGGAATGAATCCAAAATTTGCAACAAGTCCCAAATGACAAACGAAACTAATCCAACTTCTGAAACGACAATTCGATCTGATATAATCAATATCTATCCCCGGTCAAACTTAGGAACTCTCCAAAATTTCAAATTGTCAACTTTCGATAAATAGCGCCAACACACCCTAGGAACCTCCAAATCCAAATCTGACCTTACGGCCAAGTCAAAAAAAAACCATACGAACCTATTGAAACCATAATATCACCAATCTATGTCATCTACTCGAAAGTCAAACCTTAGTCAACTCTTACAACTTAAGCTTCCAACCATGGAACTAAGCATTTTGATTTATTCCAAACCCTTTCTGAAACCAAACCAACCATCCCTGCAAGTCCCATAACAATAAACAAGTATACGGGAAGCATAAAATAGGGGAATATGGTTCAAATATACAAAATAACCAGCCGAGTCATTACAGTGAGTGATTAGATGGGGTCACGGGTGGCTCAGATGAGTTTTGGACCACCCAGAGCATGTTTGAAATTGGCTGATATGCTGGTGTTTGGTGTTCATTGTGTTCGCGAGGGGATTCCCGCGTTCACGATGAAGGAATTGGGTTGGATGTCATTTATACTTTGCGTTCGCACTGGGTGAGACATGTTCGCGAAGGCTTGGGCAGTGGTGCTATGTGTTCGCAACAAGTAGGTCGTGTTCGAGAAGGAGTTGGGACTAGAGGTTTGGCCTTCACGTTCGTGAAAGAATGGTCACGTTCACGTAAGCCTGGGTTAGTAAGGCATCACGTTCGTGGGATGTGTTATGTGATCGCAAAGAGGATTTTTGGCAGAAGCAGAGATGTGCTTCGCAAACGTAAGGCACATGCCGCATTCGCAAAGGATAATGACTGGGAAGACTTATATGTTGAAATTTTGGGATTTCTTCTCACTTTTCATTTGAGAACATTTGGAGCAGATTTTGGGGCGATTTTTAAGGGCCATTTCACCCACCTATTAAGTGTAAGTGTTTTGACCCACGTTTAATTATATTTCATGTTTATACATGAATTTAGACTTGTAAATTCATGGTGTGGAGGTGAAAAATGTGGGTTTATGGAAGAAGACCTAGAAATGATATTTTGGATTATTGACCACAAAATTGGACATAGATTACAGAATAAATCATATATTTTAGTTCATGGTGCTATGGGTAACATTATTTTCAAGAATTTTCATAATCCGAGCGCGTGAGCCTAGGGCTGACTTTTGTTGACTTTTTGTGCGGAGTTAGAAATTGTTTCTAATTGATAAATCATGGGGTCTTGAGTAAGTTTTTATTGGTTTTGATGTTCTTTTTCTAGCTTCAAGTTGTTCGGTATTGGTTCGAGGTACTAGAGCAATGTTGGAATCGGCATCAAATTTTGGAGCGAGGTAAGTCTCTTGTCTAACCTTGTAAGAAAAAACTTATCCCCCTAGGTATTCTATTTGCTATATGCTATGTGTTATGGGAGTTACGTACGTAATAGGTGATGGACATCCGTGTGTAAGCTAGATTTTGACGCGTCCAATTGACTTAGATTTATACCATGCTTTAATCGTACTACTTGAGTCAATCTTATCTGTTTAAAAACTTTAATTCATGTTTTAACATGAGACTAGACTTGCTCAGATTACAGAGCTTTGCTATTCTAGAGACTTGGTGTGCTATTTGATTAGCCGTGAAAATTACACCTTTTCTTACGTATTTACTCCCGTGTTGTACTTATTTGTTCGGAAGTTTCATGATTTCTTAACTCGTACGTATATTCATGAGTTGGGCTAGTGACCCGTCGAAAGTTTTAGTACTCTTGTAGGATAAGGCATTCACCTCGGCAGAATTATGCGGAATACTTTGATAGGGAGTCAGTGCGTATATGAGGGTCTTGACTCGAATTTGGCATTAGCACCTGATATTGGTCACATATAATCCATTCGATATAGTAATTGGTAGTTGACGATTTTGTATTTATCCTACTTTTGAGAAGCATGTTATACATGTTTATCTCTTTCTTTGCTACTTATCATACCTCGTACCTGTCTATTTTCTTATGTATATTTAATTATTGGAACACTAGTAAGTGTCGATGTCAACTCCGTTGATTGTAGGCTATAATCCCATATTTTAGTCACTTATTGTACTCTAATTCACTGCACTTTACTTGTGTTTGAGCTTTAATTGCTAGTATTTTGTACTTATTGCGTGTTTTATGCCTTGTAGTGGTGATTCCGAGTGATGTAGATGTTATGAAGCTAATTCGAGCAATTTGAAGCTTTGAAGTCTGAGTAAAAGCCCAAGGGATTAAGCCGAGATCGTGTTCGGGGGTCGAGGACCAAGTCTGGACGTCAAAACACAAGCAAAATTCGTACTCTGAGAAATTTACACTAATGTGATGCACTGTGCAACGCATAGTGCGATGCAACAGTGTATTTTTGGCTGCCTGACATAAGTTGAGCTCTCTGGATTTCCCCACTAAATCCCGGTATGGCGCGTCGCCCCATGCAGCGCGCCTGTGTAATTTTTACAGAGCCAATGTCCTATTACGACTAGGAGAAGGTGGTTTCGTCTGGGCCCGACCCTACTTGGTATAAATACATAGAAAATATTATTTTCTGGACTTTTGCCACATATTTAACCTAGGGAGGCTAAGGAGGAGTTGGAAGAACACGAGCACAAGGATTTCATCATTCCTTCCTCACTCAAGACCCGAGTTTGGATTGAATTTATGTTTTTTCTCTACTTTAACTTTATTTGTAATGAATTGCTCCATATCTATGGAGTAGTTCTCTTTAGAGTTTGATGGATTTGGTGTATTGATGATTATTTTTAGATTATAACTCTAGTTTTTATGTTTTGAAGCGTTTTTGGATGATTTAATTGTTGCATTTATATTTACTTGTTCATGTAATCGAGAGAGGCATAACATGTGATATCTTTGAATTATATTGTTGGTTGAGTTCATTAATTCTTCTTAGTAATCGAAAGTGGCTAGTTGAATCATTGATTAAACCTAGTTAGGAGGATAATCGAGAGAGGTTCTCCTAAAGACCAATCTACTACGCATTCTTGCATATCTTCACGTGCTTAAATTGGTTCATCTTGTGATTTAAGCCTAAATCGAGAGAGGAGTTTTCCTAAACGTTTGAACTAATAATTGAGTGAATTCGAGAGACTCACTCAAACATTAAAAGTGAATTACCTAGAGTTAGATCCCAAATAATTATCTTGCACATATCCTATAAAACCCTATTTTCTCCCATTGATAACTTCCTTGCTTAACTTTGTTGCGATTGTCATTAGTCAATAGCTTTAGATTTTTAGTTAATTGTAGTTAGAAATCATAAAAATCTTAATTGTTGACCATCTTGGAGAGCAATCAAGCTAAAAACTACGATAATATTATTTAAATTTAATCCATATGGATACGATATTATACTATACTATATTTTATTAGCGACCATAATTTAGGTGTGTGTTCTGAGCTCGTCAAATTTTGGCGTCGTTGTCGGGGATTGGAAATCAATAGTGTTTGAAATAGTTTTTAGTGCTAATTCAGGAATTTTTCTTTTTATTCTTGTTTTTCTCTTTTTTACGTTTAGTGTTCTTTGACTGTGCGTAGGTGACAGGTTTAGACTGGCGCATGACTCGAACTTCTGCGAAGGAAGTGCTACCGTACGAGCCAGAAATTGAAAAATAACCGCGACAGCTGAGGAAGGAAAGAAATCTCACCGAGACATCAGAAAATATTGGGCAATCCTCAACCAAAGAACTTATGACTGGAAACGGTGATGATAATATAGATTTGGCTTCAAGAGAGTTTGTCACGCCCCGAACCTGGGGGCGAGACCGGCACCCGGTGCCTGACTTAACCTAGCATACCAACTTGCGACTGAGGGACTCTGAATATATAATGTTATACTTTGGCCATGGGGCCACATTGCAAGACAATTTGCGAAGCAAAATATAAAACAGAATGAAAACTAGCTTTGACTAAACATCAATATAAAGCTGGGCCGACAAGGCCGTCATAACTACTACAACCGACAAACAACAAAATATACATACAAAGCCTATAAGCCCAACATACTGCACTAATTGACAGGATATGTCTACAAACCTCTACTGATGGATGTACTATGATCGGAATAGGTCCCCGACCTACCCATACATATATACATAAATACACAATATGTACACAAAACCCTAGATACGGCAACTCTGAAGGACGTGGAGCTTACCGTTCAAGCTGAACTCAGGCAACACCTACTGAGGAGGTCTACCCGTCTGTCTATCTGAACCTCTACCTCTCTCAATATAGTAAGTAAAATAAATGTCCGGCCCTATAAGGCTCGGTACGTGTAACTGCTCGGCCATAGTAGACTCGCTCATAGGCGCTTGGACATACTAGGCTAGGTATCTCGGCCATTCTGGGCTCGCTCATAGGCGCTCGGCCACAATAGGCTCCGTATATAAATTACCATTCGATCAGAGGTTGCCCAATAGGGGCCTGCCCATTCATTATATATATATATATATATATATATATATATATATATATATATATATATATATATATATAGAGAGAGAGAGAGAGAGAGAGAGAGAGAGAGAGAGAGACCCTGCTCTCTTAACTGGAAGAAGACAATACTTAACCGAATATAGAGTCCCGATAAGGGAGAATACTGTAACTTATGAGACTAGGATAATGTACATAAGTTCAGGAATACGAGCTTCTCTTTATGCCTCGGTATCAAACTCATATAGTTACGGATCATGCCAAAATGAAGAAAGGTTTTGCCTTAACATACCTTATCACAATCTTTCCAATAACCAAGTTGAACTCACCTCTTCGCACCTTAATCTACAACAACGATAATAATACTATTATTAAGTTACAAAAGGTACAACTATCGCACAACGAACGACAAGCTTATTTTGTATTAAAACGGGCAGCATCTCCCCTATAATCCTTACTTCCTCCAAGTTCAAGATAACACCAACAACATAAGAACACAATAATATCAACATATATACATTATTTTCCAACCTTATATACACCACAAAATACTACAAAATAGCCCAACACACCCCAATCTCTTCATACACAAAACGACCACCGTAGTAGTGTCAAACAACCCGAAAATGTTATGACGAATGACCAACCCATCATCCTGCATTTATGTGGTGTTTCTCCACAGACTTCTTCCTCCAAAATTCCATAAAACAGTAGTAAAACACGTAATCCAACAGCAACACAACCGCTACAAGTGAATAACTCGAACTCACGGCTTCCTATCACCGTCCTATGAGTTCTTACAATTATAGAACGAGTTTCTATACATCTCCAGTAGAAAAAATGGATAAAAGAGAGCAGTAAACTTACCTTATTTGTTGAATAACTCAGCTCCTATCTTGGTTCTTCAAACTCTAGGTTTTACCTCCAACTTGAACTTGAAAAGGAGAGAAATTCAATTAGGGTTTGTGTGTAATTTTTGGGAGGATGTTTGCAGGGATTTAGGTCTGGTTATTGTATCCTATTATCAGTGTATTATATGAATGAAATATGCCTTTAAAATGTCTCTTTGGACAACCCTAACCGGCCCATTTTTAGACTCTCATTTAAGCAAGTAGGTGACACACCTACTTGTCACCTAGCAGCTTCCGCAGTCTCGTAAAAATACATATATATACCTACTCCGATGTCTTATTCATAAATGGTTTAATGCGCTAAAAATAGACTCATAGACCTTCAATTTGATGGGTGGAACACCCCGTAACTCTAAGTATATTGGGAGAAAATCGCAGTTACATTTGACCCAAATTTCCGTAAAACTTATGAACATAACTTGTGATGACTTTCATCGACTTTTGTTCCATAACTTGCTTGACTTCAAAACATAACATACGACTATCATACGACTAACATAAATCATAACATAACCTCCTTATCATGTTAAGAACCCTAGTCTCACCCCAAAAGTATATGCTATAACATTCCCAACTTGTCGACTTTCGACGAAATATTATTTTCTTTAATTCCTTTAATTTCTGAACCTTCTAACCCTATTTGTACTTGTTGTTCATGATCTTCAATATTTGTAACCTCCGAGGTAACATGATTAAATCACTTTATATACTTTCAAAGATGGTCTCATTTTTGGTCCTACATTAGTTTGCTTACGACGAACTTTTACATACGAAAATATAGGGTGTAACATCGAGGCAGCCCAACAATGAGAAAAAGCTGCACGGGATGCTGAGAAAGCAGCTATTAGAAATGCACATAACATCTATGAAGAAGAGAGGGGTCTCAGACTTAATCAACATCAACCCTTGCCTGGGAGACCACTTGGCGATTATGCTTGACCGGTCTATAATCAAGGCTTATCAAGTGTAAGACCACCTCCAATTGCAGATAACAATTTTGAGTTAAAGCAAGGGTTGCTTCAAACCCTTCAGAATTGCTATGTCTTTAGAGGGAAGCCAAACGAAAATCCAAACACTCATCTAATGGACTTCGAGGAGATCATAAACATCTTTCAATACAATGGGGTGTCACAAGATGCAGTGTACTTAAGGGAATTCCCCTTTTCACTTAGAGATGATGCTAAGGAGTGGCTTCGGAGTTTTCCCAGTGGATCGATCAGAACTTGGGAGGAGATGACCAGAAAATTCCTTGATAAATATTTCTCCTCAGCTAAGACGGGAAAGATTAGAAGAGAAATCCATATCTTCTGCCAGAAAGAGATCGAAACTATTTTTGAAGCATGTGATAGGTTTAAGAAGAGAGTTAGAAAGAGTTAACATAGCGGAATTGAACTCTTGATGCAACTCCAGGATTTTTGGGAAGGATTGACACCGGCCTCGCGAAGAATATTGAGCAATGCAGTTGGAGGCCCTTTGATGATGAAGACTCCAGAGGAGATAGTTATAATTCTTGATGAGTTATCTGAAGATGCTAATCAGTGGCCCTATGAGAGTGCTGAAAGAAGAACAACTAGTGTTCACCAAGTTGATGCTAATACATCTGTGCATGTACAACTTGATACTATGGCTAAAGAAATATGAAAGCTGACCTTAGCCTCGATACAAATTGAGACTCACGCAGCTTGTGATATATGCGGAAGAGGACACCCTACTCATTAGTGTCAAGCCTCAATTGAGGAAGTGAATGTTGTGGGAAATTATAATGCAATGGGTCAGAGGCACCCCGGGTTTTCATGGAGTTCACCTGGGGGTACTGCTAATGCATGGCAATAAAATAAACCCAGACCCCAGGGACCAAGAGCTCCTGGCTTTATGAATCAACAGAGGCAGCAATTTTAGCCTCAACGGCCTATTCAGTCTGGTCTAGAGGATCTAATAAAGGCCTTCATTATCAAGACAGATGAGAGGATGGATGCTCATGGGGCAGCTATCAAAGAGTTGGGCACATCTTTTTGAAACCTGGAGAGACAAGTGGGGCAGATTGCAATAATATTATCTGAGGGGGCTCCAGGAACTCTCCCCGCTGATACTGAGAGAAATCCCAAAGAAACAGTAAATGATATAACTCTGAGAAGTGGGTAAGTGTTGAAAGATCCCACCCCGATCCAAATTGATACGAAACTTGAAAAAGAAAGCGGGGAGCGGCTGAAGAAAGATATTGATAAAAATAAGAATGGCTGGAATGATGTTGATAAAAAGAAGAAGGGAGAAACTTCAATAAAGGAGGAACATGATGAGAGTGAGCATATGCTTGCTCTACCTTTCCCTCAAAAGCTATATAGAGAAAAGCTGGAAAAATAGTTTGGGAGATTTCTGGATGTGCTGAAACAGGTTCATGTGAACTTACCATTCACAGAAGTGCTCTCACAAATGCCTGCTTATGCCAAATTCTTGAAGGAGATCTTTACAAAGAAGAGGAAGATAGAAGAGACTTCAGTGGTCAAGCTCACAGAGCATTGCAGCACGATATTAAAAAACAAACTCTCACAAAAGTGTGGAGATCCAGGGAGTTTTACTATACCTTGCTCGTTAGGAACTATTAATTTTGATAAGTCAGTATGTGATTCTGGTGCCTCAATTAACTTAATGCCTCTATTTATTTACAGGAAACTAGAGGAGGAGATTGGAGAGATAAGGTCTGCACCAATATCATTGCAGCTGGCAGACCAAACGACTATAATACTCGAGGAGATAGTGGAAGATGTGTTGGTTCGGGTAGATAAGTTTGTATTTCCTGTAGACTTTATAGTGGTGAATATGGAGGAGAACGAGGAGGTCCCCCTTATCTTAGAAAGACTATTCTTGGAAACGGGTAGAGCTATATTGGATATACAAGAGAGAAAACTCATGCATAGAGTGGGTGAAGAGACTGTGACTTTGATATGAATGTAGAAAAGGGGGCACAAAAAGAAAAACCAGCTGCAAGTGTTGAGTCGAAAGTGAAGGGCTCAAAAGAAAAGGTTGCACTGAGTGAGAAAGATAAGTGGGGTGTACCACAAGAAGGCTGAGAAGAAGTTGTCTGTATGGATGTGTGCATTAGTTCGGGCGCAGGGAATGGAGCCCGACTTCGACTCAGACCCCGACTAGATGTTCAGGAAAGTTTTCTTTACCTTATGCTTTTTAATTGTGTGTCATGGGGACATGCCACAACTTAAAGTATGAGGTGGGGGATATGTTGTATGTATGTATGTATATTAGTTTTTGTTTTTATTTTAGTAGTTAGAGATAGAAAAAAAATGAAAAAACCATAAAAATTTGAAAATTTTTAATTTTTCCCGACGATGGATATCATTCAACGGGTTTCTTGAGGAATTAAAGTCGAAAGAAAAAGACAAAAAGATTTTCTTTTGTTCGGTAGTGTATTAATTCCCCCTTTATTTTTCTTTGTGTCGCGGTTCTTTTCCAATGGTTTTGTTTGAACCGGGTGTAGTTAGTTTTTGTTTTGAAGAGTAGTAGGAAACCTTGTGTTGTGATTTGAATTGAAGGCAATATCTCTTGACTTTATTATACCTTGAGAATAGTAAGTGCTTTAGTTGTGATGCTTAGGCTCAGTGTTTTTGACTCTTATATAAGTACCTTAAATTGTATGATCTTAACTTTGCTTAACTACTTTGACTAGAGTGTCTTGATTGTCCAATATTGTGTGAGTTATGTGCCATATGCGTGTGAGGTTTTGTGTTATTCTATGCATTGCATTTGATGTCTAGAACTTGCCCCGTGTGTTTGCAAAGTGAAATAGTAGTTTTATTTAGTCTTGGAAGTGATTTAGGCGTTTCTTTGTTGAGCTAGACATATGATTTTGCCCCCCCCCCCCCCCTCCCCCCAATTGTTATGTATCGTAGTTAATCCCGTTGAGTCTGTAATCCTATTTTTTTGGCAACCATATTACAAGCCTTACCTTTTACCTCTCGTGAGCACTTGAATTTGTTATAAACTTTGTAAAAGTTGAAGTGTGGGGTGGTTGGTTTAGCTTTGGAGTGGAACTATTGAACTAAGGAGAAAGGTGCACTGTATTGAAAAAAATAAGAGCCACTTGAATTGAAAAAGAAAAGAAATAATAGGTGTATGATTGTGAAAAATGTTTCCTGAGAGTGGTAACTTGATGTAATTGTGCTTAAAGAAGTAAGGAGTTAATGTATATTGATGTGAAGGTGGAGTTATGGTTTGACATAAGTGTGGGGTTTTTGAATGATTAATTGTATGTATTAAAGTTCTTAGGGAGGTGAAGTCACTCTTATATCTAAATGTATCATAACCATCCTGCAGCCTACATTACAACCAATTAAAGTCCTACTTGATCCTTGACTGAATGAGCTCAATTAGTAGAGTGGTACACTACGGGCAAGCCTATGGTACGTCTTTTGTGACACATGAATGTTTTTTCTGAGAGTGAGTGAATTCTTTCTATCTTGAGTTCCTAATTGTTCTTAAATTTTATTATGTGTGGAACCACTCTCTATTGTTGTGTGAGGGCACATGATTCATGAAGGAAAGGTAGTGTCGTTGACCTCTATGTTAGAGTAAGTGAGCGGGTTGTGAAAAATGCGTGGTGCCTTTGAGTCAAATATTGAGGCGAGGATGTTACGGCATTGTGCTTAATCTATTTTAAATATTCTTGGTGTGATGAGTTAGGAAAGTTGTTCAAAAAGGTCGTGTCTATGTGACGTGCAGTTTGATTTCTCGAGGACGAGCAATGGATTAAGTGTAGGGTGTTGATGGTAGGCTATAATCCCGTATTTTAGTCACTTATTGCACTCTAATTCACTGCACTTTACTTGTGTTTGAGCTATAATCGCTAGTGTTTTGTACTTATTACGTGTTTTATCCCTTGTAGGGGTGATTCCGAGTGTTTTATCCCTTGAAAACCTTTCATGGATTAGAGTGCGAGGCAGCAGTGTATTTTTGGCTGCCTGACAGAAGTTGAACTCTCTGGATTTCCCCACTAATGCCCCGCATGGCACGTCGCCCCATGCGGCGTGCCTGTGTAATTGTTACAGAGCCAATGTCCTATTACGACTAGGAGAAGATGGTTTCGTCTGGGCCCGATCCTACTTGATATAAATATATAGAAAATATTATTTTCTGGACTTTTGACTCATATTCAACCTAGGGAGGCTAAGGAGGAGTTGGAAGAACACGAGCACAAGGATTTCATCATTCCTTCCTCACTCAAGACCCGAGTTTGGATTGAATTTATGTTTTCCTCTACTTTAACTTTATTTGTGATGAATTGCTCCATATCTATGAAGTAGTTCTCTTTAGGGTTTGATGGATTTGGTGTATTGATGATTGTTTGTGGATTATAACTCTAGTTTTTATGTATTGAAGTGTTTTTGGATGATTTAATTTTTCCATCTATATTCACTTGTTCATGTAATCGAGAGAGGCATAACTTATGATATCTTTGCATTATATTGTTGGTTGAGTTCATTAATTCTTCTTAGTAATCGAAAGAGGCTAGTTGAATCATTTATTAAACTTAGTTAAGAGGACAATGGAGAGAGGTTCTCCTAAAGACCAATCCACTACGCATTCTTGCATATCTTCACGTGCTTAAATTGGTTCTTCTTGTGAGGTTAAGACTTAATCGAGAGAGGCATTTTTCTAAACGTTTGAACTAATAATTGAGTGAATTTGAGAGACTCACTTAAACATTAGAAGTGAACTACCTAGAGTTAGATCCCAAACAATTATCTTGCACCTATCCTATCAACCCCTATTTTCTCTCATTGATAACTTCCTTGCTTACCTTTGTTGTGATTGTCATTTGTCAATAGCTTTAGATTTTTAGTTAATTGTAATTAGAAATTGTAGAAATCTCAATTGTTGATCATCTTGGATAGCAATTAAGCTAGAAACTACGAGAATACTGTTTAAATCCAATCCATGTGGATACGATATTATACTATACTATATATGATTAGCGAGCATAATTTAGGTATGTGTTCTGAGCTCGTCAACCACTACTTCTTCGAGGTTAGAATAGATACTTATTGGGTATACGTTGGTTTACGTACTAATACTACACTTCTGCACAAATTTTGCAAGTAGTAAGATAGGTCTATCCGGTGGTCTACAGGCACGTAGGCGCAGTTGCTGAGGAGACTTTGTAGTGAGCTACTTTTTATGCTACGATTTGTAGTACATGGAGTCCCCTTCCTATCTATTTACTATATTCTGTCTATTTTCTATTCAAGGCAGTTGTTGTATTACTTGTATATTTGAGTAGAAGTCCATACACTTGTGACACTGAATTTTGGAAATTTTAGATTGTTGTTTGCGGTTGTATCGTTGTTATTATATTCAGCTTTATATTTCGATCATGTTTTGAATCTTGATGACAATGCTAGTACTTTACCATGATTTTGGAACGATTTTTGCTCATCCATCTCGGTAATTATTTTAAAAAGTACTATGAACTATCGATCAATGTGTTGATTTATTGTTAGCTTGCTTGAGGACAGTGGGTGCCCTCACGGCCTATGGTGGGAATTAGATTGTGACAGCTTGGTATCAGAGCACTAGGTTCACATAGGTCTCACGAGTCATGAGTAGGCCGAGTAGAGTCTTACGGATCGGTATGAAGATATTTGTACTTATCATTGAGAGGCTATGGGGTGTTAGGAAACCCCTTTTTCTTTATTTTCTTATCGTGCAACATTATTTCAGCTGGAAGCCAATATCTTCAGTTCCTACCTACTCATTGATACAAAATATTGAATACTCGATTTCATATGGGTACCAATGAGTCGCGGTGATGCTACAGATATGATGCAGGATGTTATTCCCTGGGTTATGAGGGCGGACTAATCTCGTCGCCTTGTAGAGGTGTGTTCAATTATTTCAGCCTAGTGTTGGTGTTGCACATGGGTTCAGAGCTATACACAGTGTATTGTGATGCTTCATGCATTAATCTTCACACAGTTTTGGTGCAAAATGGTACGGTGTTTATTTTAGTGTTACGGTAGTGAATTTTTCATGAGAAGAATTATTTGGTTCATGATTGAGAGTTTGGCATTTGTTCCAGCGGAGGAGAGAAATTTCGGCTAGGGAAGTTCAGGCCTGGGCTGATAGATTTTCGAGATTGGGTTTCTGAGCTTAGTATAGTTCTCGCTTGAGTATTGCAAACTCGTCCTTGTTTGAGCTCATGAAGGCTTGTCAGTATAATGGTCTCCACTTCCTTGTCCTCAGGGACACGATGTTGCAAGGAGGTGGTCCTTAGTGATGACGGTGTGTTGTGACTTTAGGGTCGAATTTGTGTTTCTAATGCTTATGGTTCAAGGGAGATAATCCTTGGGGAGGCTCAGAGTTTGTGTCATTCTACTCATCCGGGTGGTACGAAGATGGATAATGATTTGAGGCAGCATTATTGGTAGCAAAAGATGAAAAAGGACATTGTTGGATATGTCTCGCGGTAGTGGAATTGTAAGCAGGTCAAGTATGAGTAGTAGAGACCAGGTGGTTTTTCTTCGGAAGATGGCTATGCCGAAGTGAAAGTGGGAGCGCATCGTTATGAATCTTTGTGGTAGGGTAGCCACAGGCTTTGAGGAAGTTTGGTGCAATTTGGGTCATTGTGGACAAATGACTAAGTCTGTGCATTTCATTCGCGTGATGACTTCTTACATTTTAAGAGTTCGGGCATGACGAGAGGGGGTTTGCTTGAACTACATAGGGAATGTGAATGGTTGATTATTATTTTGGGGTGCAATATAGTCTCGAGTTTTGAACGTGTTGTTAGACCTTCAGTTGATGTTGGTGGAATGAACATATTCTTACAGCTGGTGGACGAGCGTGGACTTGGGAGGATTAAATGATTACATAGTGGCTATACCCATGGCAAGGTCATTGAAATATGTCTATATAAGGTTAAATAGATGGTTATCTCCTGTGAGAAAGTTAGAGGTTGTATGATTTCTTATGAGGTTCATATGAAGAGTTTTACCTTCTATCTAATGGGATGTATATACTATGAGGTGAATCTGGATCGCTTGAGAAAGATGGCGTGACTGTCACGAGGTTAAGTGTGCATTTGGGCAGGTATTTTATGATGTGTTATGGTTAGTGCAACATGAGCTTACGAGAAATTCAGTTGATTAACGGTGTGAGATCATAGTGACTTAAGAGGAGGATTCATTGCGAGTTCTTAGGTTATGTGATTATAGCTTAAAGCCAAGTGGGCGAGTTTACCATCGACGATCGGATCGCATGGTCATGTGTTGTTGTAATTTCTGAACTAAGGTACATTGTGGATTAGTTATGACTTTGAGGACGAATCGAGCGAGGAAATTGCTAGATGCATGCTATATTTCACCTTATTGATATATGGAGGTTGTGGAATGGATCAGGTTTGATAGTCGTTTGTGAATGTAGTGTGTAATGGGAAAGGATTCGCTCGGTTGCTTCTCTTTGCCTATTCATATGCTAGCGGAGCATTAGTCATTCCGTGTGTTTGGCTATGCATTCGGCACTAGGTCAGATTGGGTGACTCTCGAGGATGATTCTAGAGGGTTCAAGATCCAAGATGTGGTACTTTAGGGTTTACGGATTCATGTGTGACTATGGATTGAAATTTGCATTAGATTATGAAAGAGACTTAGAGTATTATATATCATGTTTGGTTCTGCGATGCAGTGCTAAAGAGATCGAAGAAACAACTTTGGATTCATAGAAGATCTTCCAATAATTTTACTGAATCGGGCAAATATTTCCTCAATGGATTCACCTTCTTTCATCTGAAAAAGTTCATAGTCATGGATCGGCAGATTTATCCTTGTTTCCTTAACTTAGCTTGTCCGTTCATAAGTGACTTCCAACTTATCCCACATTTATTTAGCAGTATCACAGCTTGAGATTTTCTCATATTCTTCTCCATTTATCACGTTGTATAGAGGGTTTCGTGCTTTGGCATTAACTTATATTACTGCTATTTGCTCATCAGAGTATTCATCCAGATCGATGGGTTTAGTGGATGTTTGTCCATATGCTTTCTTGTCAGTCTTTGCTGCTAGAATTGGATAGTCTGGCTTTTTTATTACGCGTGAAACTTTGACATCATAGGACTTTGCATAAATTTCAATGCGAATCTTCCAATGTGAAAAGTGTTGTCCGTTGAAGTATGTGGGCCTTGCCCGTAGTCCCTTCTTGAAATAGAGCTCCGATGATTACTTGATTTGACATGATCTTTTCTCACTAGTTGTTAAGCAAAATCAAAATGTGAGACCACGCTCTGATACCAATTGAAAGTATGGGGGTGAATTGTCGTATTTTTCTTTTTATGACTAAGTAGTTGACTAGTTTACCAATTCGTCGACTAGAAATAGATGTGAGGTAAAGGATAAAGACAGAATGTAAAGTGCAAATATTAAATGACACAAGATATTTTAATACTGGTTCGGATTCAATGTGAATCCTACACTAGTCCCATTGGGTTGCAAGTGGGTTCTCTCTTCAAATCTTCTTGAAAATTTCGTACAAGTGTGTTGATGCTATCACGAACACCAACTGCCTTTTAGTTCTAAGTACACCCGTTGTATTTTCAATACAATGCCTCACCAATATTTTTTTCTATTTCTTCTCTCTACTAGTTACATAGTAAATCACACTCATATTACAATGCTTGCTTAGAGTAGAACAAAGAGCACGAAGTTGGTACGATCAAAGTAGATCTCTCCTCTTGGCCGTTTTGCAATATATACACCTTGAGAAATCTGCTTTGAATTGATTGTGGCAAATTTGAGAGATTGCAGTCTCAGGGAAATTGATCCTTGGAATGAATTAAGAATTGATTCTTTCCAAGAATAAGTATGGAGCCTCCTTGATTTGAGTCTTGATCAGCGAGCTTGATAGAATCTTCCATCTGTGAGCGAGTCCTATTTCAACGAACAACCTTTTATTTGTCCTTTGATTTTGGAGTTCAACAATTTTTTTTTTAATGACCAAATCCTCAGTTCTTTAATAGCTATGACAGGCGGATTCTTAGCAGTCTTGAACTCCTCTGATTTTGGACCTTGCTTTCTTATCTTCCTTCGCATGGGCTATCAGATCATTGGAGATCTTTTTCTTCTTTCCCTTTATTCCTTCCTTTCTCGTCTTTCTTCGTATATCTTTGGCTATCTTACTTGTCCTTTCCTTTGTTCCTAGAATATACCTGCAAATAGAAATATATTATTTTTCATCATTGAAACTTAGATCTAACATAAACTACCTTAGAAACCCGAAAAATAAAAGAAACATGCCGTCAATATTTTGAAAAAATAGTAGAAACTATTTCCAAAATTGTAAAAAAATATCGTATTCATATTAGAATTTTGCTAAAAAATATTGAAAACCTTTCATGGATTATAGATGCCTTCAATAATAGCAAGTAATATCCAAATCACACATAATGATCTACCAAGATCGTTTTCTGATATCAATTGTAGAAAAAAATAATTTCATCCACACAATATCACAAGCAAATCATTAACAAAGATATAAATCTAGAATAATGGTTAAGAACACTAAGCTTGATCCATTGCAGAATATTTGATTGAAGGAGGCAAATCTTTTAAGTCGTGCACATTATTTAATACGTTGTACTTTTCAGAGATGAGAAAGAAAATAGAAAGTGTGTGACTTTAGAGACCACACACCTTTTATAGAAATTAGTGTCTTTTCATGCAAGGTGCCTTTTCGTCCATCCAACATAAATAAAAAGGAATAACTGATTTTTCTTAGGCCCTTATAATTTAATACTTTATTACATCATAAAATTGAGCTCCTTTAATTGACAATATATCTATGTACAATATATAATAATATGTGATGTGAGTCTATATAGAAGAAAGTTAGTAGCAATAGGCAAAAGACTTCGTTCTTTTAGGAAACCAAGTGTTCTTTTGATATTTCTCCAATAATCACTACTTGGATTATGAGTATATCCTTATTATTTTCAAATTAAACAGCAATATTGATATTCGTTTTAGTGCACTACATACCATACAATATAGTTTCAATTACAATAGTATAATCTAATTGACAAAAAAAAATTCAAATTTTTATTAATTTTATTGGAACATCAAATTGAGTATTAAATTTTATTATACCCAAATGATTTAATATAATAGAAAGAACCTTTTTCCACTATAGTGATATTTTCGTATAACAAAACTCCCACTATATATTAACTTTGACACATAAGATAGCATCAATTTCTCGCAGGCCTTTCATATTAAAATGGTACGAGAGAATACTGAAAAAACTCAAAAAGTTAATTCTTGGTTAACTGGGTCAAAACCCGAGACCTAATACCTTTTCCTGCTATCCAAGATCTAACTAGTCCAAATATATATATGTGCTCATGTTCTAAATTCCAGTTCGTCTGGTTACTTAAATCCTTGTTTTTTTTTATTTAGGGTTTTGGAGTTAAAGTCTATAATTCTATGTCTAATCCCATGAATTTGATGATAAAAATTTGGATTAAAGCATTTAAATAATCCATATGTAGTTTTAGAATACTTACCCTGACGATTCGTGTTGATCCCCTTCAAAATTTTACAAACTCATGACCTAGAACCGGCAAAACTTGAAAAATATAAGGAGTAATAGTTCAACGAGCTCTTATTCGTCCTTGGCGGACCTGTATACTCTTGTCATGTTAGGTATAAAGTCAAGTCTCGAGTTCTTATTTAGAATTCTCGTATATTCAGTTCAAACGAGAGTTTTAATGCAATTCAAATTGACAAGCAGTAGTGACAATCGCATAAGAAATGTGGGGAGGACAGAACAAAATTTTGAATTCCCAGATTTTCTTTGCAAATAGACCAATCAATGGTGTTCTATCGATAACAAGATTCAGTCGCTACAAGCACACGGCGGAATACTCCTAAGGTTTGATTTTAGTGAGTTAGGTTTAGTGATTTGGGTGGATTTATATTTATACTTGTCTCCTTCTGTTACTATTACATAACCTCCTTGAAACAAGGGCCTAAGAAGCATCTGACAGATTGGAATTCTTACCTTCTTAGGACTCCATGGACTAGGTTCTCTACTATACCGGAGAAGTGTGCTGGCTAACCCTCTGCTATCGGCTCCCTTGCCGTGATCACGGAGAAGGTGTGGGGCTAACTCTTCCCTATCGAAGTCTGTGTTTTAACACTCAAGGTAGTCCTCTGCGATTGCGGAGTCCCTACTGTTATCACAAATAAGTGGGGTGGCTAGCCCTCCGCTATTGTGGTTCCCTCACCAATATCGCAAAGAAGAGACCGCCCTAACTCTTTGCTATCACGGGTCCCTTACCGCGATTGTAGAGAAGGAGTCGGGCTACCTCTCATCTATCGTGGCCAGGTCTTCACTATCGCAAATTTTGGTATTTTTTTTTTCTGTTACCGTGTACTTGTGACCGCGATCGCTATGCGCCAGATATCGAAAAATTAGCACTATTATTTTTGTTCAAAGTGATCCAAATCTCACCCGAGCCCCTTGGGTTCTCAACCTAAATCATTAGAACAAGTTATAAATCGTTATACCAACTATTCAAGTACTCAGAACATAATTTGGAATGTTACATACATGCAATGCTTTTTAATTTCTATTTAATTTAGGCTAAAAAGTTTATATTTTTCTAATTACTCCTGATTTAATATGCAAAAAAAGGCACAAGGACAATGTCCACACGGTGGGGAGTAATAGAGAGTTTGAAGTTGAGTTCTTAAAAAAAAATTCATCCTAAAACTAAAAGTAGGCTTAGGTTGTTTCTGGTCCACCATTTATTTCATTTTATGCTGTCTTCTTCTACTATACTTTATATATCCCAGGAGGGTTACTGCCAGGAAACCACTTCAAAAGAGAGATGAATATTCAGTTGGTCACCTCTGAAATTTTGGTTCTACCTAAAAATATATCGTCATCTAAATTTGCAGTGTTGTATGAGTTAGTTGCCATTTGTCCAAAAGGTAGGTTAATACTTAATAATCAAGATAAGAGTCAGTAATGGATTAGTTGTAGGTCCACGTACAATACGTATAAACATTTTAAATGATTTTGTGATTATATATTTGTTCAGTCAAAAGTGGTGAGTGTGAATGTGTTGGATAAATAAATCTACAATTAAACTTTCGATTGCGTCTAACTAAGTAAATGTGATGCATATTGCAAATTCATTTTTTCTTTTTTTTCTTTCTTTTGGTTATGCTTCGAGTTGATTTTCTTAAGCGATTATAATAACATTATTTCATGCCGATTATTGGGAAATACAAAAATATTGAGTAAGAGGTGCATATATTTTAGATTAATTGCCAGTACACATCATTTAGACCTCACTTAGTTTAATCAGCTCCAAATCCTAGTTCTAACTTCTAGCTGAATGACAAGCAATTATATTTCTTCAAGTTGAATTTCTGTTTAGTTCAATTAATTGTCCAAATTGGTGGAGTTGTTTTACTACCTTTGCAATCAGTACAAAAAAAGCTCAATTGCCTGATATTTTTCTTTTATTTGTATTTACCCCTAAAACGGTAAAGTTAAATTTGTTACATAGTTTATAGACAAGCGAAATGATTTGATCCAAAAAAAATAAAGAAATAAGATTGAAAATTAAACTTAGCAATTGAAATTAAAGAAGATGACAAGTCTGGCTCCGAGCGCAATGTCTCCGAGGACAAAAACAAAAGCAATGATAAAGAACCAATAAAGTTGTTTAATTGAGAGTGAAAGTAAAATATAGTATATATTTCTCCAAGGATTTCCTGTATTACAATGGTTGCTGAGCCTGCTATTTATTGCTATACATAAGAAAACAAGATCCTAGGATCAAGCCTCACTTAAATGATAATAAAGGAGTCATTGATGAATATCTAACGGCAGCCCATAAATGCAAATATTCTCTGTAACGGTTGCTCATTAACGTTAGAGAATATTCTCTCATTGAATGCTATCCGATGACAAATGCTTGATATGTTCTGGTTGACTATGCTCCATTCGGGATTTACCCGATGTCGATTGCGGTTGTCGTATCCGGTATTGGTTATTACTTGACTCGCATTTTACCTGTCTTCGGTTCCACGTGTCATGCTATTATTCGACCATATATTATAAACCAATTTTACCCCATACAGATAGTCCCCCAGCTTTCCGGTGGCATATCTTTGTATTACCGGAAAGTTGGTGAAGATCCCTTTCTTGGCGGAAAAGTTCTTGAACGGTCTCTGACGCTTGAAAGGAGGCTCGTCTTCTCGCATTTAATACCCCAAACACGTGTTTCCCCACAATTCAACAAATATTTTCGTCGATTTTTGAGGTAATCATGACCACGATTTTTGTCATCTATATCTTTACTTCTACTCATTACTTTACTTTTTTACTTCCAAAGTTTTAGTTTTCATAAGTCCTTCTTCTCTCTACTTACTCTACATTTGCTTAAAAAGTCTTACATCTTCTTCACCGCACTTAACAAAAGTTTTTTCTGACCCATTATTACCATGGCTTCTTTCACTACCTTTTTTGGAAACTCAGGTGTGATGATTCAAAAATATCATCTTTAATTTAAACGTTCATTTCTGGGTTTTATGAAGATGTTGAGAGCTTACCTGCTATGAGTTACGTATCACCTGAATAGTTGATGTTAATGGCATTCCTTTTCTAGTAATATATATTGCTTATGAGGCCATTGTTTGTATTATTTTCATGTTGTGTTACGTTGATTGGATTATGTCTGTGTTGTTAGGATTGATTTCTGGGATTCTTTGGCAGGTGGATAGGCCCAGTTACAAAGGAAACTCTCGCAAAATTTTTGAAAATTTTGGGAGTTAGTAAAAATTCAGGAAATTAAAATGGGTGAAAGAAAAGATAAGTTATGTTATGTGTTTGGGGGCGGACTCTACTTCTTATTTGAGGACTATCAATATAATAGATATCAATTGGATATGATAATAAGTGCACGAGACATTATAAGTGATGTGGGGTCTAAGGAGAGGCCTAAGTCTAAGTCAAGTTGGAAAATTTCATAATAGACTAAAGTTCCAAATGAGTAAGCACAAGACTAAACTTTGGACAAGCATATATATAAAAGAAATTATGTAATGATCAACCTATCAAATGAAAGGTCTTCGAGTTTAGTTTCTGACGCTTCAAACCGTTCGTCATTTGAACACTCCTACAAGAAGTTATGACCAAATTACCAAAGACTGAAAGAATATGATTCTGCGGTCAGATGTGCGACCGCAGAATCATTATGCGAACCGCAAAACCCATTGTGTGGTCCATTGTGAGACCGCATACCTGAATTCGGAGGGTCCGTTTTTCTATTTTTATAATCCGGCCACATTTTGATAAATAGGCTTTGGGACTTATTTTGGGACAATTATCTGATGATTTTAGAGAGAAGTGAGAGTGTTCTAGAGAGAGGAAGTGGATGAAGTGCTTTGTTCATCAAAAATCTTGTTCAAGCTTTGAAATCTAACAAGAAAATATCACAAGATCTTCACCCAAGAGGTAAGGTTCTAACCCCTAGTCTTCAATTTTGAGTTTGGGTAAAGATGGGTGATTGGGAGAGTGATTCTTGGATGTGAGAGTATTAGTTATACATTCTTGTACCAATAAGTTTGTGGGAAGATTGTTGAGTTCAAATGAGTAAAGATTGGGTCGAAAATGGTAGAAATCTTCAAAGACTTTAATTGAGGATTTGAATGGCAATCCGATGTCGGAATTCGATAATTTTTGTATGGTTGAACTCATATCGGAACGGGTGTTCGGATTTCGTGAGTTTTTTTGGGATTCGAGATGTGGGTCCCACTGTCAATTTTTAAAATAAATTTTAGATTTTAATCTAAAAAATTTATAATTTCATATGGAATTAGTTCATATGATTCGTGTTGAGTATGTTGAATTGTTTGTGATTAGATTTGAAACTTTCAGATACGAATTCGCGAGGCAAAGGTTTATTGGAATCTTGAAATTGGTTGCGAAGTGAGGTAAGTGTCGTGGTTAACCTTGACTTGAGGGAATAGAACCCTTGAATTATTTGTTATGTGAAATTCATGTAAACGACGTATAGGCGAGGTGACGAGTGTCTATACGTCATCAAATTAATTGTTTGCATAATTACTTGAAAAATCATAAATCGTTTTAAATCATGAATTAATTATTATATCAATTGTTTCTCTCATATTCCTTGCTCAATATTATGCCTTGAATCCATACTTATTTGATTTATGTGACTTAATTGCCACTTGACATTTAGCATACTAATTATTAAAATGCCTATTTCCTCCTTAATTTCCACAATTAATTACTACTTGTCATCACTTATTTCTAAATAAATCATAATTATTGTATGCTTGTTATC
The DNA here is from genome assembly GCF_000390325.3 of Nicotiana tomentosiformis. NCBI lineage: Eukaryota > Viridiplantae > Streptophyta > Magnoliopsida > Solanales > Solanaceae > Nicotiana > Nicotiana tomentosiformis. The sequence goes on along the minus strand of NC_090816.1, from coordinate 45,575,095 downwards.
TTATAATTTTATATTAATTGTTGCATTTATTGGTGTAATTTCTTTTATAAGAATTAGTAAATTATATTTTTTGAGAAGCGGGTTGCATGCCGCAACAGAAATAAAAGTGAATATATTGGAGGAGCGGGTTGCACGCCGCAACAGAATTGATTGAAATGAATATATTGGAGGAGGGGGTTGCACGCCGCAACAGAATTGATTAAAATGAATATATTGGAGGAGCGGGTTGCCGCAACAGAATTGATTGAAAAGATATATTGAGGATCGAGTTGCACGCCACAACGGAATTAAATGAAAATGAATATATTGTGGATCGGATTACACGCCGCAATAGAATTAAATATGAATATATTATGGGATCGAGTTGCACGCCGTAATGGAAATTGATTGAAATAATAATTGGTTATGACTGCCGAGTTGGCTTCGACTGTTGAAATGATTTACCTATTAAATTTCTATTTCTGTGTTCCTATTATTGTTACTATTATTATTATTGCGTACAGGTTAATGTAAGTGACCTGCCTTAGCCTCGTCACTACTTCGTCGAGGTTAGGCTCGATACTTACTGGGTACATGGGATCGGTTGTACTCATACTACACTGTGCACTTCTTGTGCAGATACCGGAGTTGATCCTAGCGGCGCACAGTAGACTTGTTCGGATTCAGCTATTCGCAGGAGACTTGAGGTATAGTTGTATGGCGTTCGCAGTTCTGAAGTCCCCTTCCACTTTATCATAGCTGTGTATTTCTTTCAGATGGCTTTATTTTCATTCAAACCTTTATTTGTATTATTCTAGTAGTTCGTGCACTTGTGACACCAGTTCTGGGATAGTATTTAGACATCGCTATTATTATGGATTATTCACTTTATTTCAGACTTTATTTTCGCATTTTTTTCTTTATTATTAATTAATTTAAAATTATTTAAAAATGGCTAATATCATTCTAACATTGACTTACCTAGCTAGTGAAATGTTAGGCGTCATCACGGTCCCGAAGATGGAAATTTCGGGTCGTGACATCCAGTCTCTTCTTTGGTGGAGGTCCAAAGAGAAATAAGGACAAAGAAACTGATGTCAATTCCGAACCTCTCACTGTAAGCACAATCATACCAAAATACCTCAGTACTGCTAATGACTTCCAAGAGAAGGCTCCTTCTCCGTCTTCACTAACTTGGGTTCTTAGTAGGTACCATTCCTTTATTCGCCCTTCTAGTATCCCAACTATGAAGGAGGACTGCAACTTCACTAATCATTAAATCTTCACTCCGAACATGATAGAGCGGGTTACCTTCACCAAGGAGGGATTTACGTATGTCTATACATATCCCTTTACCTTGAGTCTATTCTCCATAGGTCGAATAAAGGGCTCGACCTCGTTATTTTGGACTTTTGCCACCGGTACCGGGTCTGCTTAGCACAACTAGTCCCATCTATATGGAGAATGGTGGATTGCCTTCGCCCACTGTGCATGGAGACTGGGGAAACCCTAACCCTCGCACACATGATGAATCTTTACTCTCCCAAAATTTTCTGTGGAAGAGTAATAAATTTAAGCAAACGCGGCCACCATGCTATTCTCACCAGTGTAGATGATGATAATGAACACGGGTGAATGGAGCAATTCGTCATAATCTTTACCATGGACATCCCCCCGGCCACAACTCCGTCTTTTCCTGAGTCGTTGAATCGTTTTTGTAAGTTTTTTATTCATTTCCTTCTTTCGTGAAGAGATTATTTTCTGTTTGTTGATGATCTTCTTGTTTCTTTTGTTCCAGCTGCCCGATGGGAGCCACCACGAGTTCAAGGTCTGGACCAGTAGGTCCAGAAAATTCTGGAAATCATAACACCAGAATCCCACCGATGGAAGGAGATGGCCCTCAAATACGGGTGGAAGGCCAAAAATTACGGTAATCCAAGTTCTTCTTCCCTTTATCTTTGTACGAACATGGGTAACTTTATAAAAAGTTGCTAACTCCGCTTTCGATTCAGGACTTCTGCAAGGCTCTGTTACCTGCCTCGAGGTCGACGTCTTAGCTGACCCCGAAGAGTCCATGAGGGTGCTACAAAGTGCCATCGCTCGAAGCAGTACCTGTGGACCTGCTTTTGGTGAGGGTGCCTCTTCTCGAAGTCCCAGCCTGAGAACAAGCAACCAAAAAGACGACGCTCTTCCTCAGCTGGGGACCAAAGGAAGAAGATAAAGGAAAAAATGACTGAACCGGCCACAGATACAGTGGTCCTTGATGATGAAGGGGAAGGTATTGATGAAGAGGCTTCCCTTCAAATAAGAAAAATATCTTCATCAACTCAACCAGATGCTCAGCCAGGAAAGCTTCAAAACCCGTCTGCCGGAGAAACCCAAGTGCTTTGGGGCGAGATGGACTTAGTGGATAATGCCGACTCTCGCTTTCCAATCCCCATTGCTGCCTCCGGTCCAAAGAGTTCGGACCCTGGGCTTCTTCTGCCTTCAACCACCGAGCAAATAACAATTAGCATTGCCCCTGCCGCAGCTGCTTCTCATCCTTCCATAGAAACAACTTCACGCTCCTCAACACCAGTCGCACCTACGCCACCAGCACCAACTGCATCTCCTTCACCGGCAACAGATGTTCGAGAAAGGGGTTCTTCTCATCCCCGGTCTCTCGACCATGGGAACCTAGGGAACAATTATTCACCCCTTCCCAAATCCTCGAGGGAGAAGAAGTGCTACTCTTTCGGTTTCAAAAAAGTGTCATCTAGTGTCCAAGCCGGTGGAGCTTGCGAACTATCAGAAGCCGCTGGCTTCAGAAAAAGATTGAAAGAAGATGCGCTCCCTTTCGGGAGAATGCTTGTTAAATTATGCCATGCACATTGTAACAGCGGTACCATACTTGCTTTCTTATTACTTATTTTCCATTTACCATGTGCAATGGGAATTCTAACCTTGACATTCTTTTTTATAGGCCAACTTTCTCGCTTCTGAAGGCCTGCAGAGATTTATCCTTGATAAGAAAGGACTCGCTTCCGAGCGGGATCAACTGTTGGCCGAAAGGAACCAACTTGATGCGCGCCTTCAAGTTCTGGAGGCAAAAGCTATTGAGATGGGCAAGCTCGAGGCTCAGTTGCAGCAGAGTGAGCAAGAGAAAATGGGCCACAGTTAAGAAGCTACACAATTGCATGAAAATCTTCAAGAGGCTAAGGCTAAACAGGCCGAGTTACATGGTGTTATGCTTACTACTGCCGAGCGCGAGTCGGCCTCGGAGGATCAAATAAATAACCTGAAGGCAGAGCTGGCCTCCAAAACCAAGGAAGCCAATGTTGTCGAGGAGAAGAGGGCCAAAATGGAGGAGAGGTTTAAGAGAACCATGGAGCAAAATCGGATCCATTTATCTACAACTATTGAACTTAATTCTCGCATCGGCACCATGAGGTCCGAAAGGGACGGCCTTCAGGCTGAAGTTGATAGACTTAAAGAAAAACTCCAGTACCAAGAGGATTCCCTCGTATTTGAGAAGAATTATATTATATATCATATGAGGAGAAAAACCTTGGAAGAGACTAAAGCGGGCATAGTCAATATTGACGATTGCATTGTCAAGGCCCGAGAACTGGAGCTAACTGCTCGAGAAAATCTTCCTGCTCGTCCCATCACAACCGACTCTTCAAGCACCGGTTCCGAGTACTCGGTAACCGAAGAGGAGATTGAAGAAAATGATAATGAAGGTCCAGGCCCCAAACTGGCAACTGATCCGCCTTCTTCCACCGGGGGAGACGCGGATCCCTCTCTCCCTTCGGGCTCCAGCGGCAATGATGCTTAGTTTCTATTTTCTCTTCTTTTTATACTTTGTAATTATGCCAAACGTTTTACCTAGTTTGGCACATTGATAGATAAAAAAAAAATTTGCTTAAGTGTTGTGCAAAATATATTCCATTTGCGTTGAATTGATTAAATCTTTGGGTATATCTTCATCTGATAGCTTTTGATTCTGGGCTCAAAGTTTTTCGGAATCAACCCTTTACTATGAGGATTTCATAAGAGAGGGCCCTTTTATGTTTACGATGCTCTTGAAGAGGACGTCTGCTATTCATTTCGGCACAAGTATTTGAAGTTTTGTTAACTCTCAAATGATAAAATCATCTTATCATTTGGACAAGAAATAAGATAAAAATATGACTTTATTTGATTCCTTTTATCTTTAAAGGTACATAAGCATTCATTTGCTAAAGTAAGAAAATCTGCCAATACATGTGTCTAACTTGTACAACTTATTTCTACGGGGCTAATCATGCAGTCCCCGGTCCTGGTGAGACATTATTGTTCCTGGCTTCAGCAGTCCCCGGTTTTCGTGGCATTCTTGTTGCTGTATCTTATCTCCCCCCCTCCCCCCTCCCGTGTTCGAATGCGAATTGGAACTCTAGAAGTCTTGCTTCATAGGTGGAAATAACTTGTGAATGGTTAAATAGCCTTTGGTTCAACGGCAAGGTTTTCTTTCCATCAGTGGTTTTCCATCGAGCCAAAGATTATTTAACTATCCCCATAGCGGTTTATCATTTATGTGAATATTTTAATGTCTTGACATTTAAAGATCTTACTCCTACCGATGACGCTCCTTTTGTAGTATGCTTTTCGATGCTGCCTCCTTAAAAACCTTGCTAGAAAAACCCGATTGGGATAAAAACAGGTCGAAGGGAAAAAGAGTGCAGCACATAGTTTCAGTATTGATAGGATCCATCAGCAGTAGTACATTTTAAGTTGAGTCATGTTCCAATTATTGGGAAACTTGACTCCATCTTGATTCTCCAATTCGTATGATCCTTTACCAGTAACAGCTGAAACCCGGTAAGGACCTTCCCATATTGGGCCCAGTTTCCCGGCATTGATTTCCCGAGTGCTCTGAATCACCTTTTTCAAAAGCAAGTCTCCTAATTTGAAGTAGCATAGGTTGGCCCTCTGATTATAATATCTTTCCATCCTTTATTTTTGGGCCACCATCCTCACGTACCCCAAATCCCTATTTTCGTCTAGCAAGTCCAGCCTCACCAACAGCGTTTCATTGTTCGCTTCTTCGTTTGATCGGGAAAATCGCAAAGTTGGTTCCCCTACTTCCATCGGTATCAGAGCTTCTGCACCATATACGGGATAGAAAGGTTTTTATCACGTGCTCGACTTCGCTGTCATCCGGTATGCCCATAGTACACTCGGTAGCTCCTCGGGCCATTTGCCTTTAGCAACTTCTAGCTTCTTTTTAAGGTTCTCGATAATCACCTTATTTGTTGATTCCGCTTGTCCGTTAGCACTCGGATGGTACGGTGAAGATGTAATCCTCTTGATTTTCAAATCTTCCAAAACATCTGTGACCTTCGAGCCTATGAACTACGGCCCGTTGTCACAAGCAATTTCCTTCGGTATTCCGAATCGACAGATTATGTGGTCCCATATGAAGTCCATTACTTCGCGTTCACCGATCTTTTGGTAAGGACTTGCTTCAACCCATTTAGTGAAGTAGTCAGTTAAAACTAACAGAAATCTTACCTTTTCGGGGCCTGGTGGTAGAGGACCGACTATGTCCATTCCCCATTCCATAAATGGCCATGGGGACAACACCGAATACAAGCGTTCTGCTGGTTGGTGTACCAATTGCGCATGGCATTGACATTTATCGCATTTCTGAACGAATGCCTTTGCGTCCTGCTCCATCTGGGGCCAATAGTAACCTGCCCTAACCAGCTTTAGAACTAAAGAATTTGCACTGGAATGGTTCCCGCAAATCCCTTCGTGGACTTCTCTCATCACGTAGTCTACCTTTGAGGCTCCTAAACGTCGGACCTATATACGATCTTCTATACAATTTCCCATCCACTAGGCAATAATGAGTTGTTTTGGTTCGTAGTGCCGATGCCCTCGGGTCTTCAGCTAATTTGCCATGCCAAAGATATTCAACGAACTCGTTTCTCCAGTCCCAGACTAAGTTGGTTGAATTGACCTCGCAGTAACCATCCACATCTAATACCGAATGTAGAAATTGAACAACAGTACCGGAGTCAGATCCTTTCATCTCTGTAGATGACCCTAAATTGGCCAATGCATCTGCTTCCACGTTTTCTTCCCTTGAAATGTGCATGATCGACTATTCCATGAACTGTGGAAGCAATGCTTGAACCTTGTTCACATACTGTTGCATGCGCTCTTCCTCCGTGTCAAAAATCCCGTACACTTGGTTTACTACCAGCTGGGAATCACATTTTATCTCGATGACCTTGGAGCCAAGTCCTCGGGCTAGTTCAAGTCCTGCAACCATAGCCTCATACCCGGCTTCATTGTTAGTTAATGGAACAGTCTTAATGGCCTGCCTCAAGGTTTCTCCCGAGGGCATGACTAGGACTACCCCGAGACCGGACCCTTTTACATTGGAGGCTACATCCGTAAACAAGGTCCTAACTCCTGATATCATTTTCGACACCAAAATTTCTTCCTTAGCAGCCAAGGGCATTGATCTGGGACTAAAACTGGCCACAAAGTCGGCCAAAACTTGTGACTTGGTCACAGTCTTGGTCTTGTACTCGATGCTGAACTCACTAATTTCGACTGCCCATTTAACCAACTAGGATGACAACTTAGGCTTGTGAAGAACATTCCTCAAGGGATAGGTTATCACAACGGCTATCGAGTGGCATTGAAAATAAGGCCTAAGCTTTCGAGAGGCGACTACGAGAGCTAAGGCCATCTTTTCGAGGTGTGGATAGCGAGTCTCTACTCTCAATAATATTTTACTAACATAATAAACAGGAAATTGCGTACCTTCTTCTTTTTGGACTAAAATGGCACTTACCGCTACTTCCAAGACCACTAAATATATCAGTAATTGCTCACCTTCCCCCGGTTTTGACAGTAACGGGGGGCTTGACAAGTACCTTTTTAGGTCTTTCAATGCATGTTGGCATTATGGGGCCCACTCAAAATTGTTCTTCTTTTTAAGGAACGAGAAGAAGTGATGACAATTTTCTGACGATCTTGAGATAAACTTGCTTAAGGCTGCTAACCTTCTTGTTAATCTCTGTACCTCCTTTAAATTTGTCAATTGGTCAGGAATGTCCTCAATAGCTTTGATTTTGTCGGGATTTACCTCGATCCCTCTTTGCGAGACTAGGAACCCCAAGAATTTTTTGGAACCACCCCCGAACGCATATTTTTTCGGGTTGAGTTTGATGTTATGCTTCCTCAAGATATCAAAGGTTTCCTAGAGGTGTTTCAAATTATCTTCTACATTTAAAAACTTGACTAACAGGTCGTCAATGTATACCTCTATTGTTTTACCTATCTGATTTTTGAACATTTTGTTAACGAGCCTTTGATAAGTGGCTCAGGCATTCTTGAGCCCAAATGGCATCACATTATAGCAATATGTACCAAAGTTCGTTATGAAAGAAGTTTTTTACTGATCCTCCGGGTTCATCTTGATTTGGTTGTACTTGGATTAAACATCAAGGAAATTCATTAACTTGTGTCCGGCCGTAGCATCAATCATTTGATCAATGTTCGGCAATGGAAACGAGTCCTTAGGGCATGCCTTATTTAAATCCTTATAATCTACACACAGTCTAAACTTGTTATTCCTATTTGGAACTACAACTACGTTGGCTAACCATTATGGATATTTTACCTCCCGTATGAAACCAATATTGAGTAATCGGGTTACCTCTTCTTTGACAAACATGTTCCTGATCTCCGCTACCGGGCGTTTCTTTTGCCTTACCGGTGGGAAGTTTAGATCCAGGCTTAGCTTGTGCATGGCCACATCTAATAGGATACCTATCATGTCCACGTGCGACCATGCAAAATAGTCAATGTTAGTTTTAATAAAATTTATAAACCTTGGCCTGAGCTCGGGGTTTAGTCTTGTCCCCATATGGAACTTCCTCTCCAAGGACTCTTCGAATAAGGCCACCTGATCAAGGTCCCCTACGGTCGAATTGGTCGCATCTGTCTCCTCTAGTACCTGAAAATATCTCATAACCTGATAAGATTCCGATGACTCCTCGCTTTTATTGTCTTCGTTCGGAAAGGGAGAAGGCATCGGTTCCTGTGATTGTTATTTGGTGGGATCCTTTCCCTTGCTACTGGAAATAATTGTCGCGTTCATCCCCCTTGTAGTCGGTTGATCTCCTCTTATCTGCTTGATTCCTTCCGGGGTCGGGAATTTCAACAATTGATGATACGTTAAGGGCACAGCCTTCATCCCGTGTATCCACGGCCTCTCAAGGATTACATTGTAGCCCATGTTGCCATATACCACTTCTAATAAGGTTGCCTTGGTTACCCATTCGGCGTTCGTGGGTAGCATGATCTCTCCTCGAGTTGTCACACTTGTCAAGTTGAATCCAGCCAGTAGTTTTATTACCGGAATGATGCTTTCGGTCAGCTTTGCTTGTTCCAACACTCTCCATTGGATGATATTGGTTGAGCTTCCTGGGTCAACCAAAACACGCCTAAATTTTAAATCTAATACATTAAGAGAGATTACCAGAGCGTCATTGGGTGGGAGAAGGAGTCTGTCATCGTCTTCCTCCGTGAAGGTGATATCATCTTCCGCGACTTCCCGGAGTCTTTTGTTGTAAGTCACCTATATCTTTGTCTTCTTGGCCGCCGAAAAGGTTACACCGTTGATTTCATTCCCTCCGAAAATCAGGTTAATAGTCAACCGAGGGGAGTCTTCTGCCACATTCAAAGGCTCTGCATTCTCCAAGCTTCAGCCATAGTTGTTTTTGACTCGATCACTTAAAAATTCCCTGAGAATGGCCATTCTTTAATAACGTCGCCATTTCTTCACGTAGATGCCGACAGTACCCAGTTCTATGGTCGTGAGTCCCATGATATTCACACCACAAGTTGGGATCCCTATGATTGGGATCGGATCTGATTGGCTTCAGGAATCGTGCTTATTTGATATTTGGCATCGCCTATACCAACCCCACTAAGCTGATGTTGAAGCTGTAATCAGATAACTTGGGATATGTGGAGTCCCAGGCCCCCGGTACCTCCTTTTCTTGTAATGACCTGTTGTTCCGACCACGGTCGGCTCTTCTATCGGGAGCGAACCTATCTGAGGACTGAAACCCTTTGCTGCTACGTTCCCCGATCCTTTCATATGGCAGGAAATGACTTTTAGAAGATCGTCGATCTATATCGAAGTCGCTTTTAAACTTGTCCTAATTTTTGTCTCGGTCCCGTCCCTTGGTTGATGTCGGGAATCCGAGCTAATCGTCTTCTATTCTTATTTTTTACTCGTAATGGTTATGGACATCCACCCATGTGGTTGCTTGGAATTCGAGCAGGCTTTTCTTCAATTTTCGAAAGGCGTTGGAGCTTCGTGGATTCAAATCCTTTATGAACACCTCCGCTTCCCACTCATCCGGTATAGCCGGTAGCAGCATCCTCTCTTTCTGGAACCGGATCACGAATTCTCACAGCAATTCGAACTCACCTTGCGTAACCCTGAATATGTCCGCCTTCTTGGCTTGGACCTTACTTGCCCCAGCATGGGCCTTAATGAACGAATCTGCAAGCATTTCAAAAGAGTAAAGTGAATGCTCGGCTAAGAGTGAATACCATGTCAGAGGCCCCTTTGTAAGGAATTCACCAAACTTCTTCAGTAAGACCGATTCGATCTCATGTTGAGCCAAATCATTCCCTTTCACAACTGTGGTATAGATTGTGATGTGTTCCTGCGGATCCGAAGTCCCATCGTATTTTAGTATATCTTCGGAATTAACTTTGGCGCTGCGCTCGACTTAAATGGCAATTGCGTGTATTTTTCGAATCAGGGCCTTTCAAAACTGGTGGTGCGCCCGGAATCTGATCCATTCGGGTGTGAAACTCCTTCGCATTTTTATCCATTCGTTCGTTCATTTTCCTCATAAACCTCATGAGTTTAGTTTTGAAGGGGTCATTCCCGTTGTCATTCCCGGATCTACTACCAGTTCCCCAGTGCCATCGAAACTGACTTCACCCCTAGAGGTGTTGTTGTCGACCCTCTAAGCCGTTTGATTTGCAGGAGCGCTGGGAAGAACCGGGTCTTTTCCATTTGCATTATTGGAAGTACCTGACAATGCTTGTTTTAACTCCGTCATTACCCGGTCATGCCTTGAGAGGTGACTCATAATTTCTTCCTGTTGTTCTCTTAAGATTTTCACTGTTTCCACGACATGTTCCTCCTCCGCGTCATCGGGAGTTGGCTCCAGCACATGCCGGGGATACTGCCCTTCACGAACCGGGGTTGCTTCATCCCCATCGTTAAGGGTGTCGATGATTGAGTCATCATATTGAGGCAAATTATTGTGTCCCTCAATGTTATGTTTGATGTTGACATCATTAGCTGCCATTTCTGATTTTCTTCTAAGGAAAAAAATAAACACGTTAGTAATAAACGTAAGGATCAAAGCAATTACGCAGTTGTCTAAGCCCCACGATGGGCGCCAAACTGTTTATCCGTAAAACAGTATAGTTAAATTTGCTACGTGATTTATAGACAAGCGAACTGATTTGATCCAAAAATGATAAAGAAATAAGATCGGAAATGAAATTTAGCAATTGAAATTGAAGAAAATTACAAGCCTGGCTCCGAGGACAAAAACAAAAGCAATGATAAAGAACAAATAAAGTTGTTTAATTGAGAGCAAAAGTAAAATATAGCATATGTTTCTCCAAAAAATTTCTCTGTTACAATGGTTGTTGAGCCTGCTATTTATAGCTATAACTATGAAAACAAGATCCTAGGATCAAGCCTCACTTAAGTGATAATAAAGGAGTCATTGATAAATATGTAACGGTAGACCATGAATACAAATATTTTTTATAACGGTTGCTCATTAACGTTAGAGAATATTCTCTCATTGAATGTTATCCGATGACAAATACTCAATTTTCTATTAACCATCCTCCTTTCGGGATTTACCCGATGTCAATTGCAGTTGTCATATCTAGTACTGATTGTTACTTGACTCGTCTTTTATCTGTATTCGGTTCTACGTATCATGCTATTATTCGACTATATTATAAACCAATTTTACCCAGTACAATTTGTCTATCTTATCCTTTGAGAGAGCAATTCAGACGATGATCACCTATTAGTCTAGACTACATACAACAAAAAATAAAATGAGCTTTAGCCTGAACCCCAGTTTTCAGCTTTCACAAGCAACTAAGTTCTATGTGATGGATCTGTATGATCTACGTTAAAGTAAAGACAGTTGGATAGGTGTGAGACCGAAAGACGGCATCAGAATTTAAAGCTTATTATGGGTTTTGAATTTGTCATTGAACTCAAAATCCGTTTTAGTTATTAGGTTCACAATTAAATATTTATATATTTTATAAATTTTCTAAACCAAATACAGAATTTAAGCAAATTCATCAGAACCCATACATACTTCTCTAGCTCCGCCTCTAGTGAGACTGTCTCATTTAAACAGTGGCTAAGTAAAGAGGAACTCTGCAGTAATACTAAACTCATTACTTCTTTGTAACAATTAGTTTTAAAGTTAATTGAATATATTTATTCTTTTAACAGAAGATATACGCACATCACTCGATTGAGGAATAACATAGATCAATGATCGACGTAACGACAAACATTTTTTTTCAAAACCTTGCCTGTCAGTCCAAAACAATCCAATCTCCACACAAGACAACATTTCACATTCTTGTCTATGGTTTACAAGGCTCCAATTGTGACCAAAAAAACCAATCAGAGCCAAACTCCCAAACAGCCAAACTCATATTTACCTCTATATATTATCTGCCCAACTTCGGACGTGATTGGGCCCGGACAGGATAGCCCATTTGGGCCTTCAATCAGCGCAACTTTCGCTTCTCTCGCAATGAATTCATCTTCTCCAACTTCCACTCATCTCGGAGCCTAGCAATGAAAGTATCAGCTTTCATATTCACATCCGGGCTCGGGCAAAAAACCGCCGCCCCTGTTGAATTTCCGCTGCCTATTACCTCCGATGATGATTTGGACGATAAAACGTCGACGTCTACGTCTACGTCTTCTAGCTCCGGCGAGCTGCAACGGGAGCTATGTGCGCTCCGAAGCCGAACAAAATCGCCGGCTGGAATGAACTTCACCTTCGGCATTTTGAAAGGCGGTGGAGGAGGTGGAGGTGGCATCGGTATCAACGGTGATTGCGAACCACTGTTCAAGTTTTCGTCGTAGTAGCCGGTTGCTGTTTTTGTTGGCAACGGAGGTTTGCTAGCAGCGGCTGAACGTCGATGTGAAGGTTCTGGTAATTCAGCGGCAGAGCGTGTAAAAGTCTTCTGCCTTGATGACATGCGTGTTGTTTGTGGTGGAGGCGGAGGTGGAGGAGGAGGTGGCGTAGGAGATGACCTTGTGGATTTGAATGCCCTGCTTTTGTTTCCGTTTTTGAACAAATTGTTGAGAAATGAAGGTGGAGGTGGTGGCGGAGGAGGCGGTGGCAGAATAGTTGACGACGGTGGTTGAAATCGTTTACTCTTAGTGCCTGTTTTGAACAAATTGTTGAAAATTGAATTTGGCGGCGGCGGTGGTGGAGGTGGTGGTGTGGTGGAAGGAACAGAATGTACACGTTTGCTTTTACTACTCTTTTTGAATAGATTCTGGAAAACCTTAGCTGGAGGAGGAGGAGGTGGTGGCGGCGGAGGAGGAGGTGGTGGCATGACTGACTCTGTCGATGATGAAAACTCAGAGCCGCTCTCTTGAATATTTCTCCTCTTTGTTCTCCTCTTTCTCTTTCTTTGATTATACAAGGACGCTATAGATGATGCTATTTCCTTTGCTGCACCGCTCTTTTTCCGTTGAAGTTTTTGCTCCGGTGGTGATATCCTCATTGGTGGCGGTGGTGGAGGCGGAGGGGGCTGTGCTCGATTTTCAACCTTGTCCTTGTGCGGAACACTATGAAACGATCTTCGCCGTTTTAAATTCGCCTGCGGCGGCGCGTGTGATGTAGTCGGAGGGGGAGAAGAACGAGTCTCAACTGTATTAACAGGAATTACTTTAACATGTGACTCCTCTTGCTGCTTCTCGATCCGCCGTGCACGGTGAAGATCATTTTGTACATGGCGACCATCATATTCCCCCGCCGTCGAACGCTGAAAATTCACTCCAAAATCATCCATAAACCGGAACTGGTTATCACCGGTTTCCCATTCGGGCACTTGTCTCAAATCAGGATACGAGCTGCTGCTCCTCCGTAACCTGTTAACACGAGTACTTTCCGGTAGTCCAACATAAGCTTTTCGATCACTGTACTCATACCATTGACCACTCGAAGAAGCATTTGAGATATTTCTGTTTTGTTGTTCAACGGAGACACTGCTGTCAGGAGCTGAAACATCGTCGTTTTTACGGGCGAAAACCCCACAAATAATGGCAAATATTACAATCAAGATGATGAACGAGTCCCAGCTTTTTTTCACTGAATTGGGTAGAAGAAGTTGTGAAGTGTGTGAAAGGAAAGGAGGGACCAAAAAATATAAGATAAGCAGTGTTATGATCGGTAAAAGCAGAATGAGCATCACGGGGTCGATGATCGGAGACGGTGGTCCTCGGCGGCGTTGATGGAGGAGAAGGGTGGGGGACCAGAAAGGTGGAGGCTCTCCATCTTGTTCCATGGAGTATTATTACGAGTGTTTATGGTTTCGCTTTAAGGTGGAGAAAGACTTTATTAAAAGGCTTCTGAGGACAGGTAATGGAAAATGTTTAGCGAAAGAAACGTATATGCATTATATTTATGCACATTTTAATATGCATTGATGTTCTTGGGACTTGTGGTTGAATATTAGATTGGATATTCCATCTTTAAAATAGGCTTCATATTCGCTAGCTCGGCTTTGGATAAATTCAATACGTAGAATATACTACGTTCCAATATGAATACTTACATTTACTCACATTATTTAATTTACCCTATAAAGATGATGGCATATGTTTACACACAGATTTTACCAGGAATATTTTCTCTGTTACTGTTTAGTTGTAACGAAGACTTTTTGTAACTTTACCTTCGCTTTTTGGAAAAAATTGTTGAAAGTGAAATGAACTTGGAAATGGTGATCGAGAAGATAAACAAGGGCAGATCCGTCGACTTGAGCAATATAAAGTAAAACTACGGTTAGATTGTAATTAGGTTTAATCCTTCATTGTAGATCGTGGAATGACGTCGAAGCTAGGTGGTCAAAGAATTCGTCGAAAAATTACATTGTATATATAAAAAATATATTATTATATATTGAATTCTCTTAACTTTTTCACGTTGTTTACTCTTTTTACCTTTTAAACTTGGTGAAAATGCTGTCTTGGCCACTACATGAAATGGAATGATAATATCATTGTAACTTCTGTTTCTATTTTTCTTTAAACTTGCTAAGAGTTTAAGAATTATGAACTCCAACAAATTTCTATTCAGGAATTGTAGATACTGGTAAGTGTTCTATTAATACCTGAAATATTGTTAAGCCAATTAGTCCTTTTACGTTTTCTATTGCTATAATGGACAATATAAGTTCACATATGTTTACCCAAAAAATCGGATAACGTTGAATTTATGTATGGTTCTAAGAGTAAGTAGATTCCTTTGATCTGAAGATAACAATACACGTATATTTATGATGCAAAATAAGAAATGATGAACAAAGATACTTAGTGAGCTTTAGAAAGATAAACATAATGAATTCTTAATCCGAGGGACCATGTCTTCTATTACAATCTATCTTGCCTTTTATAGCCAAGGATCACTACTTTATCTATAGCAACATAATGGAATAATATTACTAGTGGAGGACCCATGATGGTGTGTCTCCTCCTTAATTCCCGCCAAGATTCTCTCCTTTGGTGCGGTTGTAACAGCTTTTTGTCTGTGAGCTCGATACCGACTCGAGCTCGGTGTCGAATCGGAACCTCAGCCTTGGTTTTGAGCTTGGTGATCACTTTCGGGCATCGATGTTCGGGACCTGTATCGGTCGATGTTACCTCGGTCGATTCGGACGCCCCGAGCTCGACGCCCCCATCTCGGAATTCGTTCGGGTTCTCCATGAAAATACCCCTTGACTGAGATGCCATTCTCGATCGATCTTCATGATCGAGGATCGGTATTAACCGTATACAACATAGTTAATGATCAAATGCAGTAAATAAAACGAGTCCCGAATCTAGTTTTGCAATGCCCACCGAAACTTAAAAAAGTTTCTATTGTTTTAGCATAGAATTGCCCCATATGGTTTTTCTTTGGTGGCATTTGGTCCACTAGGGTCCAAACTTTACTAACTAAAGTACTGATTTTCATTTCGAAAAGAAAGAAAAGGACCCTTCACCCATTGTCATTTGCTGAAGAGTTAGGTTTGGATCTTGCGTTTGTTGATCAGCTCTTCAAGAATGCTCAATGTCTACCTAATATGACTTGCAATCTACACTAGATTTAATGCCGGTAAAATAACATGTTTTTGCGTAAATAGATAATATGATACAAAGCAAATCGTCATTTTTTCTATTTCCCCAATTTTATACATTGATCATTATTCGAAAACCGATAGGTCCAAAAGGTTTTCTATTTCAAAGCTTAAATTTACAATAACAATAAGCTCAGTGAACTCTCACAAGTGGGATCTGGGGAGGGTGAAGTGTACACAAACTTTACTCCTACCTAATGAAGGTAGAGAGCCCTCGGCTCAAAAGAAGTGAAATCAAAACTTAAATTTGAAATCTCTAATTAAAAAGAAAAGATTTGAATTATCGCATTAATCTCTTGATGGCGTCCAAGTCTAGTTATTTGTCGTAACAAAAGAAAGAAGGAAAGCCATCTGGCAAACAGTGGGTTGAATATGTTGGTACTGTTTGTTACATTCTACAAAAAGAAAGCAGACAGTTCACTGCTTGAGCCTTGAATGGTTGGAGAATGATTGTATGTTTCAAACCTTTTCAACATGAAAACACCAAAGGACACCTTTAAACCAAGTACTCTTTATCAACCTTTGTCAACTGAATAAAGTAAATGACCCACGAGCGTCCCTCCTTCAGTTTTACCCTACCTTAATCTTTCAACCATTATCAATTTACCCCATCACACTCACTCACAAATATTCCAATCCTGTATACTGTTGCCAAAACTCCTTGCATTTGCCTATATCCTCGTTTTAATTGAGCATTTAAGTTATTCTTCGACTATAATGAATATAAACTAGGGAAAAGGGCCAAATATATTATTCTATTTTCATATATTGTCTATATTTAACCTCTGTTATACTATCGGGCCAAATTTATCCCTACAATCAGCAAACTTTAAAAAATATCCCTTGATTTATTAAGTAATTCAAAATCTCTCAAATTCCTTTTATTTAAATCACTTGTTGTTCTTCTTGGTCCACTATTTTTGAAATAATTGGCATTTACCTGCTTTCTGAATTAGAGAAAAAAAATAAGAGAAAAAATATTAAATAATACAACCGAATAAACAAAGTATAGTAAATTGAAAAATCTAAATTAGGTAGCTTTTCTAAATTCTAAAAGTATTTACAACATCCCAATTTTAATGAATTCGTTGCACCAAATGTACGGAGACTTTGCAAGTATTAGTGATTGAAGTTGAAGTTCCTCGGAGACTTTACATTGTCTAATTCAACTTTGCTTTAATTAAATGTCTACACATTGTGCACTCTTAAGTTAGTCGATCAAACTTTATACTAACCAGGCAATGACAAAATATATTTGAATATACATGTACATACATGATGATCAGTTCCATATAATACACAATAAATAGACCCACTAAATTCTACGGTGTGTATATGATTGAAAACTAAATAAAATTTTAAACTAAATTTATTTATTACAAAAAAAAAAAATGGGTGCATTGGTAATTAAAATAAATTATGAATAATTTGTATAGTCTAGTAACTTTAGCATTCACATCAGTAGTAATTTTTAAAAATAGTGGACCAAGAAGAACAACAAGTAATTTAAATAAAAAGAATTTGGAAGATTTTGGATTACTTAACAGATGTTTCCTCCGTTTAAAAATAACGGTGTAATTTTCTTATTTAATCATTTCAAAAAAATAATACTTTTCTAAATTATAAATAATTTAACTTGAACATTCTATTAGCCCTGAAGACAAGTTTTTATAGTTAGAAAGATATTATAGCATGTTTGAGATCATAAATTTTAAAAATCTTATAGTCACACCACATATTTTTATTGGCATGATTGGAACCTACCACGTGGATAATGTAATAGTCAACACGTTGCAAGTATGCATAGTTACTTGTCAGATAGGTCAATTTCAGGTTACTTATTGGAAGTATTAGGCCCACTTACTTGATTATGCTACCAATTTACTTGGAATTTCATCAGTTGTGTCATTGCCAGAGAGAAGACGACAGAAACTTAAAAAATCAAGAATTGAGGATATGCATAAGGGCATATAATTGATGCGCTATGCAATCAATTATCTTAACAGGATAATAGACTATTAAGGTATAACGCATATTTTAGATATGTTATACATAATATGGTTCTCAATATATTTTTTTATCTATTTTTATCTGTTAAGTCAAAATTTATACAGAGTATATCCGTTAATTAACCGGAAGGTCAGTTAATTAAAAAGAGTATCCGTGATCATCTATACAGAATTCGGATAATGACATCCCGAAATGACCATACGGAAAGTGTCATTCGGGATTTAGCATTAAATCGGATCCCGAGCAGTTAAAAATCCTCAAAGAGTAATGTTTGGAATATGGGTGTTTAACGGACGGGCTGGACACAAAAAAAATCAACCCGTTACGTTGCGGGTTGTTAGCGGACTGAGTTAGCGGGCTGTACTTTTTCGGGTTTTTTTTTGTCCGTCCGGATTCGAGCTGTTAGCGGGTTGTTAGCGGGCCGTGAAATTTTTTTTTTTTAAAGGAAATTTTATTTTTCTTATTCAATGTTATTGATACTTAAGTATTTGCAAACTTTTAAGGCTTAGAATTAAACTTTGAAGTTTAAAATTTAAAATTTAAAATTTAAAATTTGAATTTTATAATTTTAAAATTAAAATTTTAAAGTAAATGGCTACAAAAAATTATTTAATAAGACCAATAGGCAATATGTAAGGATAAAGCTCCGAAGACTTTCATTTGATATTTTTATTGAATAATATATAATACTTCAAATTAAGTTGCAAGTTCTTTTTTGATTTTGTTATTTTTGAACTTGCAAATTAAAAGTTTACAACACTTATAAGAAAAAGAAATAGTACATCACATGCTTTGCATCATTTTTGTAAGTTTATCCATGTCAACATGAGGTACTTGGTTTCCGGCATTGGTTGAATCAGAACCATAAACCATTATATCTCCAATTTCTTGGTCATCCGCTTCATCTACCTCGTCACGCCCTTGATTTCGTCGTTCTGATCTTATCCAATCTCTGAAGCACACTAGAATTTCCAAAGCACTGCTACTCAATGAATGACGGGTATCTCCTAGTTGCTGCCTTGTTTGGCTAAATGCGCTCTCTGATGCGACTGTTGAAATCGGCACATTTAGCACGTCTCGAGCCATGGCCGAAAGAACAGAAAATTGATTTGAGTTGCTCCTCTACAAATCCAGTGATAGAAATTCATTTGTGCGGGGCTCTGCTGACTTTTGCAAATAGAATTGAAGTTCATCAATATTCCTGCTACTGGTTTGTTGATGCTCCCCTATTGTAGAACAAATCATATAATCTTCAACACTATCATTATCATCCAAAGCACTGGTCCCAGATGTTGAAACTGAACTTGAAGGAATATTTGTATCTACAGCAGAAGAAGCATCAACAATGTTAGCATAATAATTATATAATGTTTCTAAATGTTTGTGTAGATCAGAAATACAAGTTTCAATATCAGGAGTTTCAGTTGGTCCAATACCCATATAAGAATATAAAGCAGTGATTAATTGGCGACAAGTGATCATTTTGATAGAAGGGTTTAAAATAGCACCAATTAGGTAAATAAGGGTAATTGGGTAAAAATATTTTTTAAACTTATCTAGCATAAATTCAACAACAGAAGTATATCCTTCACAATCAAATTATAAATATGACATGCACATCTAACATGAAATATTTCAGGAAGTGGTGGGTGTAGATGCAATTTTAATATTGTAATAGCAGCATTGTTGTTAGAAGCATTATCAAATGACACACACAAAACTTTTTCTGCAAGATTATAAAATATAGCAACTTCATGGATAGTATTACTTATAAATGCACCAGTATGACTTTGATCTTCATCATATTTAAAAGCAATAATACGTTTTTGCATACAAAAATTATCATCTATCCAATGGCATGTAACAGTCAAATAATCATTACCATTTACAGCACGACCAATATCAGAAGTAAGAGAAATTCTACAAGAAAGACTGGCGAACAAATAACGTATATATGTCTGATATTGTCCAAAAAGTCTAAAGATATCAGCTCTACAAGTACTTCTAGGAATACCTTTAAACAAAGGGTTATAAATTCTTTGAATATAAGTAACAAGATATGGTGAAGCAGCAAAACTAAAAGGTAAACAACCTAAAATAATCATTTTAGCTAATTCTTCCTGATCTTTCTTAATATCGTATTTACCCATTAACCCTCCAGTACCCGGGTTAAGTTTTTGTTGCCCATCTTCCTCATCTACTCCCCAATCAAGAGGGTGGTTGTCTACCACGTGCCTACGAAATTGACCCGTTCCCCCTCCCTTACCGGTCTCATGTTTATAAATATCCTTATAAATTCTACATCTTACATAATTTTTATCTTCTTCTAGTCTGTCAAAAAAATTCCAACACTTACTTCTTAATCTTCGATTCTTCTTAATAGGGAGGGAGGCCTACTTGTATTACCACGACTTCCACCCCTAATATTTTGAGTTTGACTAGCATTACCAGGTGTAGCTGGTGGTGTTTCAAGATTATCGGGTGATGGAAATGGAATATCATCTAAATCATCATCTATACCATAATTTTCTTGAAGTCCCTCATAATCTACATTTAAATTTTCACGTGAACTTTCAGAAATATGTGTAAAGCTACTAGAAGAACAAGCACCACCTCTTGATCTTTTGAAAGTTTTCTCACTACCACCTCTACTAGTGCACGCTTTTTTGGCTGCTCTAAATATATCCATTATGTAAATTAAATTAATAATTGTAAATAATAAAATAAATGTACACCAAAGAAGAGAAAGATATAGAACGAGTGTACTGGAATTTCGGATGCCGCACTAAATTTGATATGAAAAACCAAACTTCAATTGATAGATCGATACTTGATAGTTGATACCACACTTCACTTGAATACTTGATATTTGATAATAATAATAATTTTGTAATGACTAAACTAAATATTTGATGAAACTTGAAATAATAAGTAATTGAGAATTTAAGAACAATAATCAATAATATCAAGAGAGAATTAGAGTAGTAAGAGAGTGAATTGTGAGGAAAAATAAAGAAGAAGGAGGGCTATTTATAGTTTTTAAAAGGTTAAAATTATAATTTATCAAATACTAGGGGTGTGGGGGCTATTTTCTTAAGAGGTAGGCCGAAATGGCCATTTCTGCAAAAAAGAGTCGTTGGCCAACGATCATATTTGAATTTTACCGTTGGCAACAGTAAAAAAAAAAACGTTAAAAATCGGGCTAAACCGGGCTGTAGCCCGTTAACAACCCGTTAACGGGCTTAGCGGGTTCCGGTGCACCGGTATCAAAAAACTGTTCGTTTGAAACTCGCTCCCCGCCCAACCCGTCCCAGCCCGCCCCCCACGCTACAGTACCGGGCTGAACCGGGTTGTAAACGGGTCAGCCCGGCCCGATTAACAGGTATAGTTTGGAACGAATTAATAATCCTGATAATGGATATTGGGCAGTGTTACCCTTAAACTCGGATAATAATTGAATTTATAAGTGATTTTAAAGATATGTGGACTAACTTGACACAAAACGATAAATTAGATTGCAATTGAAATAAATAATGGTAAAGTAAATGCAAACCAAACGAATTGAACAGTCTTAGCCTTGGAAGGTTAATCACCCTCGAGCCAGGTACGCTTTGATCGGTGTCAGGACACAGAAGAACAAGAACTTAAAGAGAAATAATAATGATGTATTTCTTTGAAATGCGTGTTACAATGTCTTCAATGAATTATCAGACCTCCCCTTTATATAATAGAGGAGTCCTAATTTAAGTATAATTCTATAAAAGATAAAAATCCATTGATTTGCTGATTGTCGGTTCCTTACTGATACGCATTGAGATTCTCGTTGCAACATCTACCCGGTTACGGATATTTCGGTCTTCTATTGGTTACGCTAACAATGTTTCTTAGAGCTCGTTCGGGGCTAGGGTCGACTCTGGGGTCTCGGACTCAATGTTCTCGAAGGCAGGTTTCCTGACCCCGGGTTCTAGCCCGGTGTGACTCGGGGACAATCTTCAGTCTTGCATTGTCATGTTCTGAGCCTGTCCTTTCATGTCATAGGCAAACTCGATCTCGACCGTATACAGATAGTCCCCTCATTTTTTGGAGAGTAGACGACGACAAACGACATGATCTTCCGATTCTTTCTTCGACACCACACGACAGAAACGACAAAACATTCGAAACGTCTCGTCAGTCAAGTCTTAATGGTATTAAATATTTGTCAGTTGTTGGTCGGCCACTCCTGGATGCGAACCGTTATTAAAAAACTATAAATACCCCCTCATTTGCTCATTCAAAATTTACATTCAAACCTTCTGCCCTCGTACCTTAGCAATTTTAATATTTTCAGGCACTTATATTTCGGTTATTTGAGATCTTTTTATAAGAACTTCTGTTCCGTCTTCATCCCAAACCATCAAATGTACTCTTTTAACTTCCTCTTCTTCCTCCTTTTTCCTTCATTTACAAAGAAATGGCGACAACTTCAAAAATCGTTCCCCAAAAAGAAACTCCTTCTACCTCGTGGCCGGCTATCGAAGAGACTGTTTCGCGTATTGCTGTCGAGAAACCAGTACCAGAACCTCCTCTGAAAAAGTTCATCCCCGGGGGGTGCCCGGTCAATGTTGATTTTAAAGTCGAAAAGCCATCATCTGTAC
This sequence comes from Nicotiana tomentosiformis, assembly GCF_000390325.3. Classification (NCBI taxonomy): domain Eukaryota; kingdom Viridiplantae; phylum Streptophyta; class Magnoliopsida; order Solanales; family Solanaceae; genus Nicotiana; species Nicotiana tomentosiformis. The sequence continues at coordinate 45,552,989 of NC_090816.1, read as the reverse complement.
CAGGCCAGTGCGAGGAGCTCTCGAGGTACATCTGCTCGATCACCAAGGATATTCTCTCCGAAGTCAAAAAGGATTGTAACTGGGTTGACAAACATGTGGTGGTTCCCGAACCTGACGAAGCCATCACCACCCACGTCGAGGAATTTTTAAGTGTTTACACTTATCCTTTCACGTTGGGCCCCTTGGACCCGGTTATCATCGACCTTTGCAAAAGATACGAGGTAACCCTCGGTCAAATTCACCCTTCTTTCTAGAGGATCGTAATCCTCCTCCATTTCTTTGTAAGCAAGATCGAAGGGTGCCCTTTCATTATCGACCACCTCATGCGTTTATACAATCCCCGACTCTACAGGGGGACTGATCAAGCTCGCCCGTCGGGCCAGTAAAGCCTCGTTCTCGAGTATCGATGAAGATAGGGATCGAGGTTGGCTAGGCCATTTTGTCAGAGTGAGGACCTCGGACTTGATCTCACCGAGCACATGTCGTTCCCTGAGAAGTGGAACATGTCACGTAAGTATTATTTTGCTTCCAAAATTTAATTTATCATTTTTTTCCTTCCTTCTTATCGGTGTTCTGTGGTGGTGAAGCTGTTGCTCGGGTCCCGAATGCAGTTCCTCCACTCAAGGAGTGGATCGAGGGTCGTCGTACTACAAAGGCCTTATTCCGAGCGTTCGTGGAGCGAGCTTTCGAAGGGATGATGGGAGGCCCATTCGCATGGTGAGATCTCTTTCATGAGTAATATTTGGTTTCCCTTTTGCATCATTAAGTCCTCACTTGTTTTATTTCCTTTTGCAGGTTTATTCAAGGATGTCAAAATGAGGGCCCCATCCGGTAGCGATGATTTCCCCACCGAGTCCCCTGCTCCGAGACAGGGTGAAGAGAAGAAAAGAAAAAGGGCTCTGAGTTATCCGAGCTCGGAGAAGAAGAAGCCAAGGAGAAGGCTAGTGCGTAAATCCAAAGAAATCACCAGCGCTCAATCTTCAGATTCTCTCTATCGACTGAGGGATGAATCCAAAGAATAACAAGAAGAAGAAGCCTTTAATCTGGTGGCCCGAGTGTCGTCACGACTCGAAGGGCAAGGGGCATCCGAACCGGAGAGAGATGAGGTCGATCTTCCTCAAGTTAGGGAGGCCGACGAGGAGGCCATGGCCGAAGCTTCTCGGGATCGGGAGGCGCCCTAAAGGAAGCACACGGTGTGATCGACATCACCGAGTCACCTTCGTTCACTGAGTCCATGTACAACGAGGCTCGGACGGTGAAGGAACATCCCAACGAGGGGGTCCTCAGAGAGGACGTCACTGGGTTGGGTGTCTTGGAGGTGCCGAAGAAAAGTACGTCTTCGGGAACAAGCGGGCCTTCTTCAAGCCCGAAGCTGGTCAACCGGTTTCCAGCTCCGAGTGTGGATCCCGACCGGAAGCGGTCGATTGTCATCTCCATTTTAGAGGATGCTCGGATCATTTTCGCCCCCGTAGGGGTGGCGAGCTATCTTTGACACTTGGTGATCGAGGAGGACCAAGCTAAGATGAATGAGGTATACGCGCCCTGCATGTTCAATGAAGCCCAACAGGCGCTAGGGTAACTTTAAATATATCTTGATGATTTTAATTCATACTTAGACTAATTTGTAGATAATCTTAACATTTTTTCTTTGTGTCTGCAGGCCTCGGTGCTTCATCATGACACCTTTATCCGATATCGGGACGAGCTAAACCAGCTTGAGGCCGAGGTCCGAGGGCTCACTGTGAAGAGAGATTCTTACAAACTTCTCAGCGAGTAGTGTGAGGGGGAGGCTAAGAGCCTCCGAGCTGATCTGGAGGTGGCTCGGAAGGAGCATGCCGATTTGGTCGAGCAGGTAAAAATATTTGAGGTTAGTGACGATGAGCTAGGCTCGGTGACTAACGGTCGGAATTTGCAGGTCGAACAAAAAATTGATCAGATCGATCAACTATGAGCTGAGATGGACGATGTTAAAGCCGAGATCGACGAATGGAGGGGCAGGATGGACCGCCTGGGCTCGGAAAAGGAGATTGCTCTTGCCCAGCTGGCTTCGACTGAGGCCCAGCTTCGAGCGGCAAAAGAAAGGGCAAGGTACAGGCCAAAATAGTTGGGGAGCTCCAATCTCAGCTAAGTGTAGCCGTTTTCGATAGAGGAAATCTTGCCAAGGAGCTGGGAACGGCCAAGTCGGTGGTTGTTGTTGTTAAATCCAATGCCGACGAAATGGTAGCACAATATAAGGTCGATGCCAAGGTAGCCCAGGTCCGACGAAAGATATCGTCGAGCTTGCGAAGCGGCAATCCCGAAAGGAGGCCCTCGAGGAGATTCATGCTCGGGGTTTCGACTTGTCGGCCGAAATCGAGAGTGCTAAGGGGATCAAAACCGAGGCCAAGAGGTTGTCTTATCCGAAGGAAGAATCCAAGGGTTCGAGCGGATCCGAGGGTGGAGGAGACTCCGAAGACCCTGGCGACGAAGCGGGCTCCGGTGAAGACCAGGCCGTTTAAGTGTCTTGTACATTTTTTTGTATTTTTGTACTTGTGTACTTTTTGTCAAGGTCGTTTGGCCTTTGTAAAGATTTTACATATATATAATATAAAGCTTGTTTTTCCCTTCGGAAATCTCTGAGTTTTGTTGTGTACTTTGCTTTATTATTTATATTTGCAAAGATCGAAATGCCTTAGCATGAGATAGTTAGGTCATGTTCGGAGATTCGAACAGGCCTTGCCTTCGACATTATTTTGTTTAAAGCATCGTGGGGGTTTGGTATGACCGGAAACCTTTCCCCAAAGTACTTATAATTTTTAGATTATAGTTTGTTGAGGGTAGCATTTAGAACCGGTTTTGAAATTTTTTAAGGCCTTATTTTTTTATTACGGGTCACGAACATCTCCGAGTCATTTTAATATGGCCGTAGCCTTCTTAGTTCGGGTGTTTCCCAGTGGTCTTGTCACCTCGAGTTATCCGGGCTTTCCTAAGATAACAGTCCCCGAATGGGGATGGCCGTAGCCTTTAAGGTTCTGGCGCTGCCTAATAGGTCTTGTTCCCCCGGGCTCCGATAGCCCGAGTCGTCCGAGTTTGTTTTTGGACGGCAGTCCCCGATTGGGAGTGATCGTTTGAACCTGGATAAGGCGGCCGTTGGGCTCGATACCTTTAGGGGATCGTATGTAGGAAATTCCTTAAAAAAGAAGAGAAATTTTTAAGGGACAAAATATTTATCTGCAAGGTAGAGACTTCTTTTTATTCTTGTGCGTAATAGTTACACATGTATACAAGCTTTGTGCCAGGGCTCGAGTAGTCTATGCGAGCACGGTTCATTTGACCGTTTGGCCCTTACAGTAAATCTTATCAATCGAGCCGAGACCATTCAATCATAAAGTCTCTTTCCTTGCTAATATCGTTATCCGAGGGTAATGCCCCCAATGTTCGGGGCCGATCGTAGATAGGCCTCGAATACTGTTATTGTGATCTTTAATACCGGTTCGTAACCGGCCTTCAATTCTAAGTTAGCATGATTTACTATTGCCTCATTAAAAAACTTTCCGGAAAACCCATTTGGGACAAAACCGGTTCAAGGGAAAAGGATTGCAACGCGTGCTTTCAGGCCTAAAGATTGTATCGTTCTTTGATGATTGCCTGCAAGTGTTAGTTCGGAATGCAAATAAATAAAAGAAAATGAATGAGGTCGTACCTTAACAGTAGTATCACTTCAAGTGAGCTATGTTCCAGTTGTTCAGTAGTTGCTCACCGTTCATTGTTCCGAGTTTGTACGATCCTTTAACGGTGATCTCGATAATTTGATAAGGTCCTTCCCAGTTTGGTCCCAACTTCCCTTCGTTCTGGTTCTGGTAGCATGACCTTCCTTAACACCAAGTCCCCGATATTGAAATGTCAAAGGTTGGCCCTTCGATTGTAATATCTTTCGATCTACTATTTTTGGGCGGCCAACCGGACAAGGGTTGCTTCGTGCCTTTTCTCTAATAGATCTAGGCTTGTATTCATACCCTCGTCGTTTGATTCCTTGGTTGCATATCGGAACCTGAGACTTGGTTCTCTGACTTCTACCGGTATTAGAGCTTCGACGTCGTAAACCAATGAAAATGGGGTGGCCCCGGTACTAGACTTCGATGTCGTACTGTATGCCTATAAGACTTCGGGCAGGATTTCCTTCCGTTTTCCTTTGGCGTCGGTCAACAATTTTTGAGGTTTTGGAGTATGGATTTGTTGGTCGATTCTGCTTGTCTGTTCCCACTAGGGTAGTAGGGTGTCAATAGGATCCTTTTGATCTTATGGTCTTCGAGAAACTTGCTTACTTTGTTGCAGATGAATTGTTTCCCGTTGTCGTATACGATCCCGATCGGCATCCCGAACCGGCATACGATGTGGTCCCAAATGAAATCGATGACTTCTTTCTCCCTGACCTTTTCGTATGCTTGGGATTCCACCCACTTAGAAAAATAGTCAGTCATAAACAATATAAATTGAGCCTTACCGGGTGCCCACGGAAGGGGGCCAACGATATCCATTACCACTTCATGAACGGCCATGGTGACAAAATCGAGTGCAGCAGCTCCCCAGGCTGATGAATCATCGGAGCGTGTCTTTGACACTCATCACATTTTCGTATGAACTCCTTCGCGTCCTTTTTCCAATAGTAGCCGGCTCTGATTAGTTTTTGAACCAACGATTCCGCGCCTGAATGATTTCCATAGGTGCCTTCGTGGATTTCCCTCAAAGCGTACTCGGTATCCCCTGGTCCTAGACATATCGTGAGTGGGCCATCGAATGTTCTTCTGAACAGGGTTCCATCTTCAGACAGGCCAAACCGGGCTGCCTTTGTACGCAGGGCCCTCGATTCTTTTGTATCCGAGGGTAGTTTTCCGGTCTTCAGATATTCTATATATTTATTTCTCCAGTCCCAAGTTAGGCTTGTTGAGTTAATCTCGGCATGTCCCTCTTCCACTACCGATCTCATAAGTTGTATGACTGTCCCCGAGTTCTACTCATCGTCCTCGACCGATGATCCTAAGTTAGCAAGGGCATCGGCCTCACTGGTTTGATCCCGAGGTACGTTTTGCAAAGTCCATTCTTTAAACCGATGTAATGTTACCTACAACTTATCCAGGTACCTTTGCATTCATTCTTCTCTGACCTCGAACGTCCCATTAACTTGGTTTACCACGAGAAGGGAGTCGCACTTGGCTTCAATCACCTCTGCCCCTAAGCTTTTGGCTAGTTCGAGACGTGCAATCATGGCCTCATATTTGGCCTCGTTGTTAGTCAATTTCAAAGTTCTAATAGATTGTCTAACTACATTGCCTATTGGTGGCTTCAATACGATGCCAAGTCCGGACCCCTTTTCGTTCGAGGCGCCATCCGTAAAGAGGGTTCAGATCCCCGAGGAGGTCCCTGGGTTAATTAATAACTCTCTTTCGACCTCGGGTATTAGGGTCGGTGTAAAGTCGGTCATAAAGTCTGCCAAAATTTGAAATTTAATGGCAGTCCGAATATCGACCCACTGATTTCCACGGCCCATTTGGCCAATCGGCCCGAGAGCTCGGGCTTATGCATAACATTCCTGTTAACATAGTAAATTGGAAATTGCATACCTTGCTCTTCCTGGACTAGGGCTCCACTTATCGCTATCTCCAATACTGCCAAGTACAAGTATATTTGTCCATCTGTATTCAGCGTGTAAAGCAGCGGTGGGCTCGATAGATACCGCTTGATCCCCTCCAAGGCCCATCGGTACTCTGGGGTCCATAAAAAGTTATTGTGTTTCTTCAATAGTGTGAAAAACCGGTGGCTTTTGTCGGAGAACCTCGAAATAAATCGTCCCATGGCGTCTATGCTCCCGGTTAATCTTTGCACGGCCTTCACGTTGTCCACAACCATGATATCTACCATGGCTTTGATCTTGTCGGGATTGATCTCGATTCCTCGATTGGATACCATGAACCCGAGGAATTTACCTGATCCAACTCCAAATGCACATTTCTCCGGGTTCAGATTCATATTGTATTTCTTTAATATGCTGAAGGTTTCCTGCAAATATTTTAAATGGTCATCTGCTCACAGGGACTTAACCGACATATTGTCAATATAAACCTCCATTGATTTTCCTATTTGTTCCTCAAACATCCGGTTTACTAGGCGTTGGTAAGTGGCACCGGCATTTTTTAATCCGAATGGCATCACGTTATAGCAGTATGTGTCGTACTTAGTGATGAAGGAGGTTTTTTTCCTGATCATCCGGGATCATCCGTATTTGGTTGTACCCGGAGTAGGCATCGAGAAAACTGAGGATCTCGTGGCCGGCTGTGGCATCGATCATGCAATCGATGTTGGGCAAAGGGAAGGAGTCCTTGGGACATACCTTATCCAAATCCTTATAGTCTACACACATTCTTAATTTATTCCATTTTTTAGGGACTACCACTACATTTGCTAATCAATCCGGGTATTTGACCTCTCGAATGGACCCTATTTTAAGGAGTTTAGATACTTCGTCCTTGATGAAAGCATGTTTGACCTCGGACTGGGGTCTCATCTTCTGCTTGACCGGATGGAACTTCGGGTCCATGCTCAGTTTGTGAGTGGTTATCTCCGGCGGGATACATGTCATATCAAGGTGGGACCAAGCGAAACAATCTTCATTAGCTCTAAGAAATTGAATGAGGTTTTTTCTGAGCTCGGGGATTAACCTCGTGCCCAGGTATACCTTTCAATCGGGAAAATGTTCACTAAATGCGACTTGTTCCATTTCCTCGACCGTTGATTTTGTAGCGTCGGAGTCATCGGGGGCTATGAAAGATTTGGTTACCCCGTAATCATCGTCTTCATCAGTCCCCTATTTCTCCGGTTGAGTCGGGGCTGGTGTCAGTAATTGCTATTTAGCTTCTTACTTTGCGACCGAACCCGACCCCTTTGTCGTTGCAAGTGCGGATATCGGAATCGCCTCTTCGACCACAAACATCTCCTTTGTGGCTGGTTGTTCTCCGTAAATTGTTTTAATCCCACCTGGTGTTGGGAATTTTAACACTTGGTGCAGAGTCGAGGACATTGCCCTCATGTTGTGGATCCATGGCCTCCCGAACTAAGCATTGTACCTCATGTCTCCTTCGATCACGTAAAACTTAGCTTCCTGGATGGTCCCGGCGGCGTTCACCGGTAATGTTATTGTCACGACCCAAAACTAACCTCTATCGTGATGGCGCCAATCGTGGAACTAGGTAAGCCGACTCATTTCCAAAACAAACCGATATTTTCATTTCAAAGAAAATTTCAAGGTTATTTAACATAAAACATCTATTTAAAGAGTTCAAATCAAAGAAAAACAGAAGTGCGGAAAAGAAAAGCCCGACATCGGGGTGTCACTAGTCATGAGCATCTACTACAATCTGTCTAACAATATCAAGGCTAACTCAGCCTGGAAAATAGCTAAATACAACTAGAGGAAGATAAGAGGGAGAAGAGCAGGGGTTGTGATCGCCAAACAGCTACCTTACTATCTCCAAGAAATATCTGCAACCAGAACACTCAATAACTACTACCGTGTCCAGCTACACCTAAATCTGCACACAAGGTGCATGGAGTAACGTGAGTACGCCAACTCAGTAAGTAACAATAATAAATAAAGACTAAGCAGTAGTGACGAGCAATAAAGCATATAACGTTCATATCATGAAATCTCAGTAAAGTACAACATGCTTTAAAAATCAGTGTTTGAATCGAATCATCTCGTTTAAACCCGGTTCACGTAAAAATCATTTAAAGATATTTCTCCAACAGTTTTTCAAACCAAGGCTCAATGCAAAGGCGAGAAAAAGAAATAATGAAATCATAAACAGCCCCTCGGGCAAAACATCACTCATAAACAGCCCCTCGGGCAAACCTCACAGTCACTCGTGCCACTCGGGCATACCTCACAATCACTCTTGCCACTCGGGCATACCTCACAATCACTCATGCCTCCCAGTCACTCGGCACTCGGCACTCGCACTCAGTAGGTACTTGCGCTCACTGGGGTATGTACAGACTCCAGAGGGGCTCCTTCAGCCCAAGCGCTATAATCTGCACGGACAACTCACGTGCTATAATAATAAAGTATATTATAGGCGGGCAGCCCCGATCCTCACTCATCCTCACAAATCAGGCTCTCGGCCTCACTCAGTCATAAACCTCTCAATCCACTCGGGAATTTCAGTAAAACAGGGCATTCGGCCCAAAAGAACATTTATATGCATCAAAATATAGTCATAAAACTGAGTTATGCGGTAAACAAATATAAACATGACTGAGTATAGATTTTCAATCGAAACAGTGAGAGGATGGTAAGAAACAACCCCTAAGGGTCAAAATAGCATTGGCGCAAGGCCCAAACATGGCATTCAGCCCAATTTACAAAAATTCTTTCTAAAACATATAAGTATCAAATGGTTTCAACAAAGTATGCAACTTTACAGTTGCTACGGGGCGGACCAAGTCACAATTCCCCAACAGTGCACACCCACACACCCGTCACCTAGCATGTGTGTCACTTCAAAATAGTAGAATGATACGAAATCCGAGGTTTCATACCCTCAGGACCAGATTTACAATCGTTACTTACCTCAAACCGCGAAATTCTTATTCTGCAATGTCCTTTCCTCGTGAATTGGTCTCCAAACGCCTCGAATCTGGTCATAAATAATTCGTTTCAGTCAATAAAATTCATTAGAATTAATTCCACAAGATAAAAATGATTTTCCATAAAATTCCAAAAATTAGCTCAAAAATTGCCCGTGGGGCCCACGTCTCGGAACTCAACAAAAGTTACAAAATCCGGAAACTCATTCAACCACGAGTCTAACCATATCAATTTTACAAAAATCCGACCCCAACTCGACCCTCAAAACTTCGATTTAAACCAAGATGGTTTTCAAATTTTCCCAACTCAATTCACCAATTAAATGATAAAAACAATCATGTATTCGGGTAATTTAACCAATATTGAGATAAAAACACTTACCCCGTTGTTTCCTCTGAAAATCACCCAAAATCGCCTCACTTCCAAGTTCCAAATCGCCAAAAACTGAAAATGGGACACAGTCCCATTTTCAGAACTTAAACTCACTGCCCAGACTTTTCTTCTTCGCGAATGCGGTCAGTGCCTCGCGTTCACGAAGCACAAAATAGCTCCCGTCCAAATTCCTCCTTCGCGAACGTGACATCTCCCTCGCGTTTGCGAAGCACAAAAAAATGTCTTTGCCTCAATGCCTTCTACGCGAACGCGTTCAACCCATCGCGAATGTGATGCTTCATTCCCTCTCACTATGCGAACGCGACACCTCCCTACACAAAGGCGTAGACCAATTGCCTGGGGTCTTCCGCTGCTTCCTCTCTTCTTCGCGAACGCGTAACACCTCTCGCGTTCGCGATACACACCCAGTCCACCCTTCGTGAACGCGTGCTTCTCTTCGCGAACGCGAAGAGCAAATATGCCAGCCTCTCAGTTCCTCTTCGCGAACGCGATGAAGGAAACTAGATGGTGCATCAGACCTCAAATTACACCCCAATTCAAGCCTAATGAACTTTGAAATTTCTAATTTCTACAAACAACTTCGGAACCTATCAAATCACGTCCGATTGACCTCAAATTTTGCACACACGTCATAAATGACATAACAGAGATATTCCAATTTTCAGAATCGGATTCCGACCCCGATACCAAAAAGTCAACCCCCGGTCAAACTTCTCAAAAATTAAACTTTCGGCATTTCAAGCCTAATTCCTCTACGGGCCTCCAAATAATATTCCGGGCACGCTCCTAAGCCCAAAATCAGCATACGGAGCTATTGGAATTATCAAAATTTGAATACAAGATCGTTTACACATAGGTCCATATCCGGTCCACTTTTCTAACTCAATTTTTCAATTATAATACTAAGTGTCTCATTTCACTCTGAGTTCCTCCCGGACCCGAACCAACTAACCCAATATAACATAATATAGCTGAATAACACAAAAAGAAGTAGAAATGGGGAAAACGGGGCTATAACTCCCGAAACGACCGGTCGGGTCGTTACATCCTCCCCATCTTAAACATTCGTTCGTCCTCGAACGGGTCTAGAAACATACCTGGAGTCTCGAATAGGCGTGAATATCTGCTCTGAATCTCCCGCTCGGTCTCCCAGGTGGGCTGCTCCACAGGCTGACCTCTCCATTGCTCCTTCACTGAAGCTATATCCTTTGACCTCAACCTTCGAACCTGGCAATCCAAAATAGCCACCGGTTCCACGTCATAAGTCATATCACCCTCCAACTGAACCGTGCTAAAATCCAAAACATGGGACGGATCTCCAATTTACTTCCGGAGCATGGAAACATGAAACACTAGATGCACACTCGACAAGTTGGGTGGCAAGGCAAGCTTATAAGCCACCTCCCCTATTCTCTGAAGCATCTCAAAAGGCCCAATAAACCGGGGGCTCAACTTGCCCCTCTTCCCAAACCTCATAACACCCTTCATGGGTGATACCTTCAGCAAAACCTTCTCCCCAACCATAAAAGACACATCACGGACCTTCCTATCCACGTAGCTCATCTACCTGGACTGCGCCGTGCGAAGCTGCTCCTGAATCAATTTCACCTTATCTAATGCGTCCTGGACTAAGTCTGTACCTAAGAGCCTAGCCTCACCCGGCTCAAACCATCCAACTGGAGATCCACACCTCCTCCCATATAAAGCCTCGTACGGAGCCATCTGAATACTCAACTGAAAACTGTTGTTGTATGCAAACTCCGCGAGTGGCAGAAACTGGTCCCATGAACCCCCAAAGTCAATGACACAAGCACACAACATGCCCTCCAATATCTAAATAGTTCGCTCGGACTGCCCGTCCGTCTAAGGGTGAAAAGTTATGCTTAACTCAACCTGAGTACCCAACTCTCGCTGCACGGCCCTCCAAAACTGCGATGTGAACTGAGTACCCCTATCTGAAATGATGGAAACTGGGACACCATGCAGGCGAACAATCTCTCGGATGAAAATCTCAGCCAACCGCTCTGAAGAGAAAGTAGTACCAACTGGAATGAAGTGCGCGGACTTGGTCAGCCGATCCATAATAACCCAAATAGCGTCGAAATTCCTCGAAGTCCATGGGAGCCCAACTACAAAGTCCATGGTGATCCGCTCCCACTTCCACTCTAGGATCTCTAACCTCTGAAGCAAGCCACCCGGTCTTTGATGCTCATACTTAACCTGCTGATAGTTTAGACACCGAGCCACAAACCCAACTATATCCTTCTTTATCCGCCTCCACCAATAGTGCTGCCTCAAATCCTAGTACATCTTCGCGGCACCCGGATGGATGGAATACCGCAAGCTGTGGGCCTCCTCAAGAATCAACTCTCAAAGCCCATCTACATTAGGCACACATATCCGGCCCTGCATTCTCAGCACACCGTCATCACCAATAGTCACATCCCTAGCATCACCTCTCCGAACCCTGTCCTGAAGAACGAGCAAGTAGGGGTCATCATACGGATGCTCCCTGATACGTTCATAAAGAGAAGACCTGGAGACCACACAAGCCAATACCTGACTAGCCTCCGAAATATCCAATCTGACAAGTTGGCCCGCTAAGGCCTGAACATCTAATTCCAAAGGTCTCTCTGCTGCTGGAAGATATGCTAAACTCCCCAAACTCTCTGCCCGGCGACTCAAAGAATCGGCCACCACATTGGCCTTCCCCGGATGGTATAAATTAGTGATATCATAGTCCTTAAGAAGCTCCAACCATCTCTATTGATGCAAATTAAGATCCTTCTGCTTTAACAGATACTGCAGGCTCCGGTGATCAGTATAGATCTCATAATGAACCCCATACAAATAATGACGCCAAATCTTCAAGGCGTGAACAATGGCTGCTAACTCAAGATCATAGACAGGATAGTTCTTCTCATGGGTCTTTAACTAGCGCGAGGCATAGGCGATCACCCTACCCTCCTGCATCAAAACACAACCAATGCTTATCCTCGAGGCATCACAATACACGGTGTAAGAACCTGAAGCTGATGGCAGAACTAACACTGGAGCTGTGGTCAAAGCAGTCTTGAGCTTCTAAAAGCTCTCCTCACACTCATCCGACCACCTGAATGGAGCACCCTTTTGGGTCAATTTGGTCAAGGGCGAGGTAATAGATAAAAATCCCTCCACAAAGCGACGGTAGTAACCCGCCAAACAAAGAAAGCTCCTAATCTCCGTGGCTGAGGACGGTCTAGGCCAACTCTGCACCGCCTCTATCTTCTTTGGATCCACCTGAATACCCTCGCTGGACACCACATGCCCCAAGAATGCTACTAAACTAAGCCAAAACTCACATTTGGAGAACTTTGCATAAAGCTTCTCCTCCCTCAATCTCTGCAATACAACCCTCAAATGCTGAGCGTACTCCTCCTGGCTACGAGAGTACACCAGGATGTCGTCAATGAATACAACGATGAATGAGTCCAAATAGGGCTAGAATACACTATTCATCAAATGCATGAATGCTGCTGGGGAATTGATCAGCCCAAAAGACATCACCAAGAACTCATAATGGCTATATCGGGTCCTGAAAGCTGTATTGAGAATATCTGAATCCCGAATATTCAGCTGGTGATAACCCGACCTCAAATCAATCTTGGAGAACACCCTCGCTCCCTGAAGTTGGTCGAATAAATCATCAATACGAGGCAAAGGATACTTGTTCTTGACAGTGGCCTTGTTCAACTGCTTGTAATCAATACACATTCTCATGGAACCATCCTTCTTCTTCACAAATAGAACCGGTGCACCCCAAGGTGACACACTAGGCTGAATACACCCCTTATCAAGGAGTTCCTGAAGCTGTTCTTTCAATTCCTTCAACTCTGCCGGTGCCATACGATATGGTGGAATAGAAATGGGCTGAGTGCCCGGCACCAGATCAATACCAAAGTCAATATCCCTGTCAGGCGGCATGTCTGGCAGGTCTGCAGGAAACACATCCAGAAAATCACGTACCACCAGAACAGAATCAATGACAGGAGTCTCTGCACTAACATCCCTCACAAAAGCCAAATAAGATAGGCAACCCTTCTCAACCATGCGCGGAGCCTTCAAATATGAAATCACCCTACTTGGTACATAATCTACAGAACCGCTCCACTCAACCCTCAAAATTCCCGGCATAGCCAATGTCACCGTCTTAGCGTGACAATCTAGAACAAAATGACATGGAGATAACTAATCCATACCCAATATCACATCAAAGTCGACCATACTGAGCAGCAAAAGTTCCACTTGGGTCTCCAGACCCCCAATAGTCACCACACATGACCGATATATGTAGTCCACAATAATAGTATCGCCCACAAGAGTAGATACATGTACAGATAAAACTAAGGACTCACGGGGCATATCCAGAAAATGGGCAAAATACGAGGAAACATATGAATACGTGGAACCAGGGTCAAATAATACTAAGGCATCTCTATGGCAAACTGAGACAATACCTGTAATCACAGCATCCGAAATAATAGAATCTGGTCTGGCAGGGAGAGCATAAAAATAGTCCTGACCACCCCCTGATCTGCCTCCACCTCTAGGGCGACCCCTAGCTGACTGACCTCTACCCCGAGCTGACTGGGCAGGTGGTGAGGTAGCTGGTGTTGTAGTCGGAGGCTGACTCCTCTACTGAGATAGACCTCCATGAAGATGAGGACACTGCCTCCACATATTCCCAAGCTCCCCAGACTCAAAACAACTCCCTTGTGCTGGCGGCGGAAACTGAAGGGAACCCCTAGCACCGGGATGACTGGTAGAAGAACCTGGCATGGAAGAGCCCTGAACAGGTGGAGCACGGGACGAACTCTGAGCTGGAAGGTCACTAGGTGATGAGTGGCCCTGATGAGAACTGTGAGAACCATGGCCAGATGATGCACCCCGATGAAATGGCCGAGCTGACTGAACCTATCTGAAATGACGACCTCTACCATGCTGGAACTAACCCCCAAAAGGAGCACCGCTGAATCCACCCTGACCACGAGGCCTCTTGGCCTCCCGCTCAACCCTCTCCTGACCGCGAACCATCTCAATTTGCCGAGCAATGTCGACAACCTCATCAAAGGTAGCACCCGAAACCCGCTCCCTGGTCATGAGCAACTGTAGCTGATAAGTGAGGCCATCAATAAACCTCATGATCCTCTCTCTGTCCGTGGGAACCAACCAGATAGCATGACGGTCCAACTCAGAGAACTGCATCTCATACTATGTCACAGACATATCACCCTGGCGAAGCCACTCAAACTATCTGCGCAGCTACTCTCTGCGAGATCGAGGCACGAACTTCTCCAAAAAAAACACGAAAAACTGCTGCCAAGTAAGGGGTCCTGCGCCAACAGGCCTACGCCTCTCGTAAGTCTCCCACCATATGAGTGCAGCCCTAGAAAACTGAAAGGTAGTGAATGAGACCTCACAAGTCTCCAAAATACCAGCAGTACGGAGTATCCTCTGACACCTGTCCAAAAAGTCTTGAGCATCCTCTCTCTCTGTGCCACTGAAAGGTGGTGGCTGAAGTCTCCCAAACCTCTCCAACCTACGTTGATCATCCTCAGGCATAGCAGGAACCATATAATCCTGAGCAACAGCAACCAGCTAGGCTGGTGGTGCCTCCGGTGTTTGAAGTCCCTGAATAACCTGCTCGGGTGTGCGAGCGACGGGAGTCTGAGTGCCTCCCCTGGCCTAAGAAGTGGTTGCGGCCGTCGAAATAGAGACCGCCTGAGCAAGGCCAGTACACGCTGTCAGAATCTGAGCTAGGGCCTCCTGAAGGCCTAGAATCACAATAGGCACAGGTGGTGCCTGAACTATACATCAACAACTGGAACCTGGTCCTGATCTGGGACAACCGGTGGATCTGCAGATACTGCCCCAACTGCTATACGGGTTGCACCTCTGCCCCTACCACGGCCTCTACTGCGGCCTCGGCCTCTCGCGGCCCTGGCTGGTGGTACTGGTAGCTGGCCCTCCTGACCGGTAGTACGAGTCCTCACTATCTGTGAGAGAATGAAACAACAGATGTTTAGTTACTAGAATCAACAGATTCGCACGACAAGAATTCAAGAATGTGGAGTTTCTTAAAGGTTCTGCAGCCTCCTGAAGATAAGTACAGACGTCTCCGTACCGATCCGCAAGACTCTACTAAACCCGCTCATGACTCGTGACACCTATGTAACCTAGGCTCTGATACCAATCTGTCACGACCCAAAACTAACATCTGTCATGAAGGCGCCTATCGTGAAACTAGGCAAGCCGACTCATTTCCGAAACAAACCGATATTTTTATTTCAAAGAAAATTTCAAGGTTATTTAACATAAAACCTCCATTTAAAGAGTTCAAATCAAAGAAAAATAAAAGTGCGGAAAAGAAAATCCCGACATCAGGGTGTCACTAGTCATGAGCATCTACTACAATTTGTCTAACAATATCAAGGCTAACTCAGCCTAGAAAATAGCTAAATACAACTAGAGGAAGATAAGAGGGAGAAGAGCAGGGGATGTGATTGCCAAACAGCTACCTTACTAACTCCAAGAAAAATCTATAACCAGAACACTCAATAATTGCTACCGTGTCCGGCTACACATGAATCTGCACACAAGGTGCATGGAATAACGTGAGTACGCCAACTCAGTAAGTAACAACAATAAATAAAGACTGATCAGTAGTGACAAGCAATAAAACATATAACGTTCATATCATGAAATCTCACTAAAGTACAACATGCTTTAAAAATCAGTGTTTGAATCGAATCATCTCGTATAAACCCGGTTCCAGTAAAAATCATTTAAAGATATTTTTCCAACAGTTTTTCAAACCAAGGCTCAATGCAAAGGTGATCAAAAGAAATGATGAAATCATAAACAGCCCCTCGGGCAAACCTCACAGTCACTCGTGCCACTCGGGCATACCTCACAATCACTCTTGCCACTCGGGCATACCTCACAATCACTCATGCCTCCCAGTCACTCAGCACTTGGCACTCAGCACTCGCACTCAATAGGTACTTGCGCTCACTAGGGGTGTGTACAAACTCCAGAGGGGCTCCTTCAGCCCAAGCGCTATAATATGCACGGACAACTCACGTGCTATAATAATAAAGTTTGTTGCAGGCGGGCAGCCCCGATCCACACTCATCCTCACAAATCAGGCCCTCGGCCTCACTCAGTCATAAATATGCTGCAGGCGGTCAGCCCCGATCCTCACTCATCCTCACAAATCAGGCCCTCGGCCTCACTTAGTCATAAACCTCTCGAGCCACTCGGGCTTTTTAGTAAAACAGGGCATTCGGCCCAAAACAACATTTATATGCATCAAAATAGAGTCATAAAACTGAGTTATGCGGTAAACAAGTATAAACATGACTGAGTATAGATTTTCAATCGAAAACAGTGAGAGGATGGTAAGAAACAACCCCTAAGGGTCCAAATAGCATTGGCGCAAGGCCCAAACATTGCATTCAGCCCAATTTACAAATTTTCTTTCTAAAACATATAAGTATCAAATGGTTTCAACAAAGTATGCAACTTTACAGTTGCTACGGGGCGGACTAAGTCACAATTCCCCAACAGTGCACGCCCACACGCCCGTCACCTAGCATGTGCGTCACTTCAAAATAGTAGAATGATACGAAATCCGGGGTTTCATACTCTCAGGACCAGATTTACAATCGTTACTTACCTCAAACCGCGAAATTCTTATTCTGCAATGTCCTTTCCTCGTGAATTGGTCTCCAAACGAGTCTAACCATACCAATTTTACAAAAATCCGACCCAACTCGACCCTCAAATCTTTGATTTAAACCATGAGTGTTTTCAAATTTTCCCAACTCAATTCACCAATTAAATGATAAAAACAACCATGGATTCGGGTAATTTAACCAATATTGAGTTAAGAACACTTACCTCATTGTTTCCTCTGAAAATCACCCAAATTTGCCTCACTTCCGAGCTCCAAATCGCCAAAAACTGAAAATGGGATGAAGTCCAATTTTTAGAACTTAAACTCACTGCCCATACTTTTCTTCTTCGCGAATGCGGTCAGTGCCTCGCGTTCGCAAAGCACAAACTAGCTCCCTTCCGAATTCCTCCTTCGCGAACGCGACATCTCCCTCGCGTTCGCGAAGCACAAAAAAATGCCTCTGCCTCAATGCCTTCTATGCGAACGCATTCAACCCATCGCGAACGCGATGCTTCGTTCCCTTTCACTACGCGAACGCGACACCCCCCTACGCGAATAGGTAGACCAATTGCCTGGGGTCTTCGACTGCTTCCTCTCTTCATCGCAAATACGTAACACCTCTCGCGTTCGTGATGCACACCCAGTCCACCCTTCGCAAACGCGTGCTTCTCTTCGCGAACACGAAGAGCAAATATGCCATCCTCTCAGTTCCTCTTCGCGAACGCGATGAATGAAACCAGATGGTGCATCAGAAAAATTCTAGCAGAGTTCCAAGTCCAAAATCCAACCCGTTAACTATCCGAAACTCACCCGAGCCCCTCGGGACCTCAACCAAATATACCAAATAGTCCTAAAACATCATATGGACTTAGTCAAACCCTCAAATCACCTCAAACAACACTAAAACCATGAATTACACCCCAATTCAAGCCTAATGAACTTAGAAATTTCTAATTTCTACAAACAACTCCGGAACCTATCAAATCACGTTCGATTGACCTCAAGTTTTGCACACAAGTCATAAATGACATAACAGAGGTATTCCAATTTTCAGAATTGGATTCCGACCCCGATATCAAAAAGTCAATCCCACGGTCAAACTTCTCAAAAATTAAACTTTAGGCATTTCAAGCATAATTCCTCTACGGACCTCCAAATAATATTTCGGACACGCTCCTAAGCCCAAAATCACCATACGGAGCTATTGGAATTATCAGAATTCGAATACGAGATCGTTTATACATAGGTCCATATCCGGTCCACTTTTCTAACTCAATTTTTTCAATTATGAGACTGAGTGTCTCATTTCACTCCGAGTTCCTCCCGGACCCGAACCAACTAACCCGATATAATATAATATATCTGAATAACACAAAAAGAAGTTAAAAATGGGGAAAACGGGGCTATAACTCCCGAAACGACCGGCTGAGTCGTTACAGTTATCTCCCCCTTAGTGGTTTCACATGCCATGTTGAATTTTTTTTGTACTCGGATTGCACGCACGATTTGATTTTGTAGATCGAGCTGATCCACGACCCTCGATCGGATGATGTCGGCCGAGCTACCTGGATCAATTAACACACGCTTAACTCAAAATTTATTTTCGAGTATAGATATTACCAGTGCATCATTGTGGGGCTGCACGATCCCTTCCGCGTCCTCATCGTTGAAAGACAAGGTTCCTTCCGGTATGTTATCTCGAGTCCATTTTTCCCTCGTGATGGACACTTTGGTGTGCTTCAACATCGGCCCCTGAGTAACATCGACCCCACTGATGATCATGTTAATGACGTGTTGAGGTTCTTCTTGTTCGGTCTGTTTGTTAGAATCCATATTCCTGAAATGATTCTTGGCTCGGTTGCTCAGGAATTCTTGAAGATGCCCGTTGTTGAATAGTCGGGCTACTTCCTCTCTTAACTATCAGCAATCCTCCATTATGTGGCCGTGAGTGCCGTGATATTTACACATCTGGTTAGGATCCATTTAGGTTAGATCGAATTGTAGAGGTTAAGGCCATTTGGTTTCTTTGATGCGTCTGATAGCTGATACAATGGCGGCAGCATCGACATTAAAGTTGTATTCCGATAACCTTAGTGCTTCTTTAGGCCCGATGGGCCTGTCAAAGCTGTTTTTGCTTATGAGTCCTTGGTTGCTCTGACCTCGATCACTTCTTCTTTCATTTCTCATAGAGTTCCGCACAGACCCACTGCTTCTTCGGTCTCCATTATATGGCTGATATCGATCCCTGTTTGATCTCGATTCACAATCGATGTCTCTATCGATGATTCTGACAGGATAACCCCGAAGGGGCCCAGAGTTGATCATCTTCGACTCTGATTTTCGATTGATATTGGTTATGCACCTCAGCCCAAGTAATGGCCGGATATTCTATCAGGTTTTGTTTCAACTGCTGTGAAGCCACCGAGCTTCGAACATTGAGCCCTTGGGTGAAAGCCTAAACAACCCAATCATCAGCGATCGATGGAAGGTCTATTCGTTCCATTTGAAATCGGGATACAAACTCTCTGAGCATCTCGTTATCCTTCTGTTTTACTTAAAGAAAGGTCTGATTTCCTGGTCTCGACCTTGATGGCCCTGCCGTGTGCTTTCACGAAAGAATCCGCAAGCATATCAAATGAGTCAATAGAATTAGGAGGTAAGTTGTGATACTATACCATAGCTCCTTTTGACAGGGTCTTTCCGAACTTCTTCAACTGGACAGACTCGATCTCATTATCCTCTGAGTCGTTCCTTTTGATGGCACATGTGTAAGAGGTAACATGCTTATTTGGGTCGGTCGTTCCGTTATACTTAGAAATCTCGGGCATGCGAAATTTCTTAGGGATCAGCTTTGGAGCCGCGCTCGGAGAAAAAGGTTTTTGTACGAACTTATTGGAATCTAGGCCTTTCAATATCGGCGGTGCTCCTGGGATTTGGTCTACCCTAGAATTATAGGTTTCCACCTTTTTGTCATTAGCTTTAATTTTCTACTCCCCTGATTCTACCCGTTTTGTCAGTTCTTTGAGCATCTTTATGATCTCGGGGTTAGCCTCCGATTTGTTTTAGTTTGACCTTTCTGCGACCGGTTCCTCCCTGCGGGTGACTTCCCGGGGCGGATCGGGTTCAACTCTGCTCGGTGCACGGCTTTGGTTCTGTAACTGAGCTATCACCGCATGTTGAGCCTGCAGCATTTCGAAGATCACTCGTAAACTAATCCCGTCTCCTCCAATATTTTCTGTATTTTGAGCTGCCGATCGGGCTCCACCACGGACGCTATTCTCGGGGTCATAGGCAGGTTTGTGTCGATAGCCACATGTGAATTAGCGTCAATCGGGTTCGCGGCCGGAATTTCGATGGGATCAACGGGCGGTACCTCGTCACCTGGCGCTATGTTGTTATTTTTACCGTGATGACCGAACCCATTGTCAACATGTAGGGGTGCTGATTGAGAGTTCGACATTTTGAGTTTTAACCTGCAATTAGAGGTACTTCAAAGAACAAGTGTAAAGTAGTGTGTGTTATGGAGATTTGTATCAAATAATCACTATTATCCTTAGCCCCACGGTGGACGCCAAACTGTTTACTCTCAAAATCGGATAACAACTGAATTTGTAAATGGTTTTAAGGATATGTAGACTAACTTGACACAAAATGATAAATTAGATTGCAATTGAAATAAATAATGGTAAAGTAAATGCAAATCACACGAATTGAACAGTCTTAGCCTTGGAAAGTTAATCACCCTCGAGCCAGGTACACTTCGATCGGTGTCAGGACACAGAAGAACAAGATCTTAAAGAGAAATAATAATGATGTATTGCTTTGGAATGTGTGTTACAATGTCTTCAATGAATTATTAGACCCCCCTTTATATAGTAGAGGAGTCCTACTTTAGGTACAATTCTATAAAAGGTAAAAATTCCTTGATAAGCTGATTATCGGTTCCTTACTGATACGCGCCAAGATTTTCGCCGCAATATTTGTCCGGTTATGGATATTTCGGTCCTCTGTTGGTTACGTTAACAATGTTTCTTAAAGCTCGTTCGGGGCTAGAGTTGACTCCGGGGTCTTGGACTCAATGTTCTCGAAGGCAGGTGTCCTGACCCCGGGTTTTAGCCCGGTGTGACTCGGGACCGATCTTCAGTCTTGTATTGTCATGTTCTGAGCCTGTCCTTTCATATCATAGGCTAACTCGATCTCGACCGTATACAGATAGGCGCAAATTATTGGGACGATTACATTAGTCCATACTATAAAAATTACCATTCTCCCAATTTGTATCCCCATGGAAAATTACACACTTTTTTGTGTCACTATACCAAATTGGCGACTAAGTTAATATCGTGCATTTCAGTTGCCTATTAAGATATCTGAAGAGCTCATCAATAATAATACTCTTTCCATTGTTTTGACTATTGCTTCATCGTTCAAGTTTATTATTAAACTTATTTATCTTTTGTTCACTGAAATTGGACGAAACATTACGTGTAGCCTCACTTCTAAAAATTTAGTTGGTTAATCTAACAACCCATTTTTAAGTTAAGCAATATTTAAAATTACATGTTTTAAAATTAATTATTTTTTAAAAGTTGTGTCCAATAAAGTAATGTCTTGCTTTTCTTTTAAATAATATCTTATAATAAGTTGCTCTTATTATTGACAGAGAGACAAAAATCTTTTACGATGGGCCGAGACTTGTGACGCAACGTCGCAATTTGAAGATTAAATGCATTATAAAAAGTCACCATATTTTGTAGCTTTCAGTGATGTATAGAGAATGCAACTAATCAAGCCAACTTCCTTTTATTTTCTTGAGAGATTTATACTTTTTTGCTTTTGTAGATAGAAATATTAACAAAAGGAAAATTAAAAAAAATTCAGAAGCTCATGTAAGGAAAAAAGAAGAAGAAAAGAAAGAACCCTACGTGCTTCAGTTTTTCATATTTGTTAAAACATCTTCAGGTTACTCTTTACTTAAAAACATTATTACACAAAATCTCAAAGCTAGGAGTACATTTATTGTTGCAATTTGCAAGCCCAGTGTTTCGACAACTTTAATATTTGAAAGGAAAAGAAGAAACGAATATGTATGAGTAAAATACATGATAGAGCCTAAGCAAATTGCACGAATTAGTTTTGTAATGAAGGGGGAACTTATTGAAATGGAGAAATGTAAGCATTGATAAAGAAGTTCATCTCCTTTCTTGCAACTGTGTATGGGTAAAATCGGGGTAGAGTTTTCCTCGATTTCCCGATGAGAGAACGAAGGGGAAGCACGGTTCGATGTGATTAAAATCAAGTTCAGGAACCCCTCGAATCGAGACCAAGAAGGATGAACGACGTATCTGAGATCGGACACGGCAAAGCGACGTATCCCGGATCGAGTAGGGCTTCTGAACCTCGGAAAACGCGGTGAACGGACATGCATGATGGATATGGGGCCGTAATTTTCGCCCTCAGTCGGATTTTACGGCACGAATCCCGTTCGGTATCAATTATAGATCAACAATTATCGAAAAAATAAGATTTTTACCTTTTTCAAACTTGTATTAGGACTGAAACTCTCCTACTATATAAAGGGGAAGTTTTTCTTTAGTCTGACACAGGGTAACACGCAATTCAATCCAATAAAAGTTTAGTTTTGTCCTCTAGCTATTGTTCAAGGATTACTCACTTGTTCTTTTCTGCACGCGCGACCAAGCTTATACCAAGAGTCCAATCGAGGACAAACTCTATTGTTCAATCTAAGATCAGGCTTGGTCATTACATTGTGATTGGTTTGATCGTTTATTTTGTCTTTAATTCATCTATCTATTCTTAATTATTCATATTGAATTAAACTACGTATCCTTTAAACCGCGTACAATTTAATTGTTACTCATTTTTTAGAGTAAACAATTTAGCGCCCACTGTGGGGCTAAGGATAATAGTGGTGATTTGATATGAATCTCCATAACACACCCTATTTTACGCTTGTTCTTTGAAATCTTAAATTCCAGATCAACCTAAGAATGTCAAACTCTCAGTCTGCTCACTTGAACGTTGACGCAGAGTCAGGCCATCACGGCGAAAATAACAATGTGGTGCCCAATAATGATATGCTTCCAGCCAATCCCAATGGTGTCTCAGCCGCCGACCCGGTCGATGCTAACTCGCAGGTGGCCATCAACATCAATTTGCCAACTGATCCCGAAAACAGTATTCGCGGGGGACCCCGACCAATCATCCGAGAAGCGCCCGAGGATGAAATTGATGGAGTGAGCCTACGATTGATTTTCGAAATGTTGCAAGCTCAACAAGCGGCAATAGCACAACTGCAGAACTAAAGCCACGTCCCTAATAGGGTTGAGCCCAAACAATCCCGAGAAAATACTCGGAGAAACGAACAAGTTATCGTGACACCGGGTAAAGTCGAGCCAGGAGAAACTTCAGAGGTAATAAAGATGCTCGAAGCATTAACAAAATGGGTAGAGTCAGGCGAGAAAAGGATTGAGACCAATGATAAGAAAGTGGAAACATACAACTCCAGGGACGATCAGATTCCGGGGGCACCTCTGATATTGAAGGGACCGAATTTCAAAAAGTTTATCCAGAAACCCTTCCCCTTGAGCGCGGCACCGAAGCCGATCCCTAAAAGGTTGAATGCCCGACATTTAAAAGTATAACGGGACCAATGATCCAAATGAGCATGTAACCTCACATACATGCACAATCAAGGGGAACGACTTGGAAGATTAGAGTCATTGATCAAGATCCAAGGCCGGTCCGAGATCAATATCAGCCATACAGCGCGTATCAGAAGGGAAACGGATCCGGGCATCACCTAACTAGGAACGAGAAGAGAAGTGATCGAGGGCTGAGCGACCGAGGCCTAATGAGCAAGAGCGGTTTTGGCAGATCGCTCGGGAGTAGGGAAGCACCAAGATTATCGGAATACAATTTTAATGTGGACGCTGCAAACATCATGTCGGCCATAGGGACATCAAAGAGACCAAGTGGCCCCGACCATTGCAGTTCGACCCTGCCCAAAGAGATCCTAATTTGATATGTAAGTAATACGTCACTCACGGTCATTGGATCGAAGATTGCCGACAGTTAAGAGAAGAAGCTGCTCGATTTCTCAACAATGGGCACCTCCAAGAATTCCTAAGCGAGCGAGCCAAAAACCACTTCAGAAACAGGGACGCCAACAAACAGGTCGAACAAGAGGAGCCTCAGCACGTGATCAACATAATCATTGGGGGAGTCGAAGTCCCCCAAGGGCCAATGATA
Source organism: Nicotiana tomentosiformis (assembly GCF_000390325.3). Taxonomy (NCBI): domain Eukaryota; kingdom Viridiplantae; phylum Streptophyta; class Magnoliopsida; order Solanales; family Solanaceae; genus Nicotiana; species Nicotiana tomentosiformis. The sequence continues at coordinate 45,528,987 of NC_090816.1, read as the reverse complement.
AAAGGCACTAAAGTGTCTCTTACGAGGGAAAAATGCACTTGGGATTAGGGAGCTATCTTGTTCAACGACGAAGATGCCGAGGGCATCGTACAGCCTCACAATGATGCACTGGTAATATATGTACTTATCAATAAATCTCGGGTTAAACATGTGTTGATTGATCCAGGTAACTCGGCCAACATCATCAGATCAAGGGTCGTAGAGCAACTGGGGTTACAGGATCAAATTGTACTGGCTGTCCGGGTATTAAATGGGTTCAATATGGCATGTGAGACCATGAAAAGAGAAATAACTTTGTCGATAAACATTATCGGGACAACCAAGAAATGAAGTTCTACGTGATCGAAGGGAATATGAGGTACAATGCTTTATTCGAAAGTCCATGGGTCCACAACATGAGGGAGGTACCTTCAACCTTACACCAGAAGCTGAAATTTCCGATGTCGGAGGGAGTCAAAATGGTCTATGGAGAAAAGTCGGCCGCAAGGGAAATATGTGTTGTCGATGAAGTGATCCCGATGCTCGTGGTCTCAACATTGAGAAGCGAGGAACTAACCAACAAAGAAGAGACTAAATAGCAATCAATGATACCGGCCTCAGCCGAACTGGAGAGACATGAAGAACAAGGAGAAGACAATGAGGACGATGGTGTCTCGAGATCATTTATAGATCACGATGACACCGACACCACCAGATCAACAGTCGAGGAGTTGGAGCAAGTTATATTAATCGAGCACCTACCGGATCGAAAGGTATACCTGGGCACGGGGTTAACCCCCGAGCTTAGGAAAAAACTTATTAATTTTCTTAAAGCTAACACTGATTGTTTTTCTTGGTCCCATCAAGACATAACAGGGATCCCACAGGAGGTAACCACTCACAAGCTGAGTTTGGATCCGAAGTTCCATCCGGTCAAGTAGAAGAGAAGGCCATAGCCCGAGATCAAACACGCATTCATCAAGGATGAGGTATCCAAACTTCTAAAAATATGTTCCATCCGGGAAGTTAAATACCCAGATTGGTTAGCTAACGTAGTGGTAGTACCTAAAAAAGGAAATAAACTAAGAATGTGTGAAGATTATAAGTACCTAAATAAAGCATGTCCAAAGAATTCTTTCCCTTTGCCTAACATCGAGCGAATGATCGATGCAACGGCCGGGCACGAGATACTCAGCTTTCTCGATGCCTACTCCGCGAACAACCAAATTTGGATGGACCCGGACGATCAAGAAAAGACTTATTTCATAACAAAGTTCGGCACCTACTGCTATAACGTAATGTCGTTCGAATTAAAGAACGTCAGTGCCACCTACCAAGTCCTAGTAAAACGGATGTTCGAAGAACAAATAGGAAAATCAATAGAAGTTTATATTGACGTTATGTTGGTCAAGTCCCTACGAGAAGAGGACCATTTGAAATATTTGCAGGAAACATTCGATGTATTAAGGAAGTACAACATGAAGCTAAACCCGGAGAAGTGCGCATTTAGGGTCGGTTCGGGCAAGTTTCTCGGGTTCATGATATCTAATCGAGGGATAGAGATCAACCACGAGAAAATAAAGGCCATAGAGGACATCACCATAGTCGACAATGTCAAGGCGGTTCACAGACTGACTGGGCGGATAGCCGTATGGGGCCGGTTTATATCGAGATCGTCAGATAAGAGCCATCGGTTCTTCTCACTATTGAAAAAGAAGAACAATTTATCTTGGACTCCGGAATGCCAGCAAGCTTTGGAAGAACTCAAGCGATACTTGTCGAGCCCCCCTTTGCTATACAATCCAAAGGCAGACGAACAGTTGTACCTTTACTTGGAGGTTTTTGAGGTGGCGGTAAGTGGTGTCCTAGTCTGGAAGGAAGAAGGTGTACAATTTCCTATTTATTATGTTAGTAGAGCCCTAGGCGATGCCGAAACAAGGTACCTTCACCTAGAAAAGTTGGCGTTCGCCTTACTAAGCGCTTCCAGGAAACTAAAACCGTACTTTAAATGCCACCCCATATGTGTTGTGATCTCTTACCCGCTGAGGAATGTCATGCATAGGCCCGATCTCTCAGGCCAAATGGGTCGTAGAGATCAGCAGGTACAATATCGAGTACAAACTCCGAACTGCCATAAAATCTCAGATTTTGGCGGACTTTGTGGCCGAATTTATGCCGGCCTTGATACCCGAAGTCTAAAAGGAATTGTTTCTCACTTCGGGGGCTAATTCAAGGATCTAGACCCTATTCACGGATGGTGCCTCCAACGAAAGGGGTCCGGGCTCAGTATCGTGTTAAAATCGCTCGTGGGTAGTGTAATTAGACAGTCTATTAGAACTGTAAGTGTAAAATTGACTAACAATGAAGCCGAGTATGAAGCTATGATTGGAGGTCTAGAACTGGCTAAGATCCTCGGGGCCGAAGTGTTCGAAGCCAAATGTGACTCCCTCCTCGTCGTAAATCAAGTCAACGGAACGTTCAAAGTAAAAGATGAACAGATGCGGAGGTACTTGGAAATATTAGAGTTAACCCTACACCAATTCAAGGAATGGATTCTACAACATGTACCTCGAGATCAAAATAGCGAGGCCGATGCACTGGCCAACTTGGGATCGTTTGTCAACTACGATGAATCCAACTCGAGGGCAGTGGTGCAGCTGATGAACTCGATGGTAGAAAAAGGTCATGCTGAAGTAAACTCAACAAGGTTAACTTGGGATTGGAGCAACAAATACATAGACTACCTGAAGACAGGAAAATTACCATCGGATCCCAAGAAATCGAAGGCCCTGCACACCAAAGCTGCCAGGTTTAGTTTAGTCTAAGGGAAATTGTTCAGAAGGTCCTTCTTCGGCCTACTGGCTAGATTCTTAGGTCCAGGAGAGACCGAATACGCCATGAGGGAAGTACACTAGGGCACTTGTAGGAACCATTCGGGGGCAGAATCCTTAGTTCGAAAGCTGATCAGAGCCGACTACTACTAGAATGAAACGGAGAATGATGCAAAAGGCTTCGTATGAAGATGCAACAAATGCCAAAGACAGGCCCGGATGATTCATCAACCGGGAGAGATGCTTCACCCGGTCCTGTCGCCATGGCTGTTTATGAAGTGGGGAATGGATATCATCGGTCCTTTGCCATGGGCGCTCGGCAAGACCCAATACATACTACTCATGACCGATTATTTTTTCAAATGAGTCGAGGCTCAGGCATTCGAGAAGGTCTGGGAGAAGGAATTCATCAACCTCATCTGGGATCACATAATATGTCCATTTAGGAAACCAGCCGAGATTATTTGCGACAACAAAAAATAATTCGTCGGCAGCAAGGTAAGTAAGTTTTTCAAAGACCATAAGATTAAGAAGATATTATCAACCCCCTACCACCCTAGTGGCAATGGTCAAGCGGAATCGACGAACAAAACTATACTCCAAAACCTGAAAAAGAAATTGAGCGATTCAAAGGGAAAGTGGAAGGAAATCTCGCCCGAAGTCTTGTGGGCATACCGTACGACTTCGAAGTCGAGTATTGGGATGACCCTATTCACTCTAGTCTACGGAGCAGAAGCCTTGATACCAGTCAAGGTAGGGGAACCAAGCATCAGGTTCCAGTATGCTACCGAAATATCAAATGGCGAGGCCATGGCCACGAGCTTGGAATTATTGGATGAAAGGCGGGAAGCCGCCATGGTCCAATTGGCCGCACAGAAGCAGCGAGTAGGGAGGTACTACAACCGAAGAGCCAACCTTCGATATTTTCAAGTCGGGGACTTGGTATTAAGAAAACTAATGCTACACACCAGGAACCCAAATGACGGGAAACTGGGCCCGAATTGGGAAGGATCGTATAGAGTTGTCGGAATAACCGGCAAGGGTTCGTATAAACTCGAATCGAGAAACGGTGTACAACTACCAAACAACTGGAATGTGGCACACTAAAAGCGGTACTACTTCTAAGGTATGAAATAAATTCCCTTTTTAATTTCGTTATATTACGGACTAACTTATGCAGGTACTCAGCCAAGGCCAAATGTGACCATTAGGTATAAAAGCACGTGTTGTACTCTTTTTCCCTTGAACCAATTTTGTCCCGAAGTGGATTTTTGGCAAGATTTTTAATGAGGCAACAGTAAAACGTGCAACCTTAGTTTCGAAGACCGGTCTTAAACTGGAATTGTTGATCGTTTGCACCAAACCAACAGTATCTGATCCCTCACGAGTTCGGCCTCAAACACTGGGGGCCATTTCCCCTAGATTAAGATCTTTAGAAAGGGCAAATTTTATATGTCAAAATACAAGGCTTGGTGGTTAGGATTTATTGGCAGGGTCAAACGGTCAAACGAATCGTGCCCATATAGCCCGTTTTAGCCATGGAACTAGGCTTATGCGCCTTCGATTATGTACTCTACATATAAAACAATGAAAGAAATCTTTGCTTCCTTCATACTTTATTATTATGCATTTCGCTTCGTCGATGCTTCACAACGGATCCTAGATCCTAAATCCCATAGGCTACCCCGACTCGGGAACTGTTGTCCAATAAAAAAATGGATGTCCCGGCCTATCGAATCCCGGAGGCACCAAGCCTATTAGGTAGTGCCCGAATATGAAAGGCTACGTCCAACGTAAACGGCTCGGAGACATCCGAAGTTCGTACTCAGAAAGTAAGGCCCTTACGTATAATCGAAACCTATTAAAGGGTTACCCTCGGCAAAAACATCGCCATATATGACTAACACACTTAAACATCTTAAAGGCCTTCGATTTTATCGAAATTTCGAAGTCACAAGTAATCTGGAGTAGCCATCGAAATCGGGCCCCATTCAGACCTCCAAGGAATGGATGCTCTATATTACGTTTGATTCTATGCTAAGGCATTAGAGACGATATAAAATGGCAAACACATACTAAAAAGTAAAAACATGATGTTGCCAAAGGGAAAATTTTATATACATGTCTCAAAAAACATTTACAAAGGCACGATAAAACGGCCTCAAAATAAACAAGAAAGTAAAATGTATAAAAAGTGAAACAAAAAAACCAAGGCATCTACGCATGATCTTCACCGGAGCTCGACTCAGCATCGGAACCTTCAGAACCTTCGGAGCCTTCGGGACCTTAGAGCTCATAGAGTTCCCTTGACTCGGCCTAGAGCCTCTTGTCTTCTTCGATCTCGGCCGACAGGTCAAAACTTCGGGCGTGAATCTCCTCGAGGGTCTCCCTCCGGGATAGCCATTTTACATACTCAGTCTTCGTCTTTAAGCGGGCCTCGTCTATCTCCACATCAGCCTTATATTGGGCTAGCATTTCCTCGACTTCGGAGGAATCAATCAAAGTTGCCTCTAATTTGGACTTTAGCGCAGTATATTCCTGGCCAAGGCCATACCGTTCCGAGGCAAATGAAGCTAGTTGTGCCCGGAGTTCGTCATTTAGTCGTGACCACTAGTCGGCTTTGTCTTTTGCCACCCGGAGCTGGTCCTTGACCGATGTCAGCTCCTCTTTTGTGGCCTCCTTTTTCGAACCAAGCAGATCCATCCTACCTTTTAGCGCCTCGATCGTGGTCTTGATCACATCCATCTCAGCCCGAAACTGGTCAATCAAGTCTATCTTTTCTTGGACCTGCGAGGTTGCGTCACTAGCCATCATGAGTAGCTTCTTGTTTTTAGCCTAAAAATCCTTACCTTCTCGACCAGATCGGCATGCTCTCGTTTCACGGACAAAACCTCCTTCTGTGCCTTTTCTGGCTTGGCTCGGAGGATTGGGAGGTCCTTTAGAGCCTCGTCTTGTTGTTCGCTGAGAGCCATGTACATGTACTTCTTCCGGACCTGCTATTTGAGCTCAAACTCGAGCTAGCTGATTTCCATTCAGGATCGAAGGAAACTTTCATGGTGGAGCACCGAAACCTGAGAAACAATAAGGTCGTTAGTACATGCTGAAACTAAGTAAAATTCACAAAGGATACAAGAAGTAGAGACCTTACCCAGTTCAGTACATGTTGTGCCTCGTTGAAGAGGCTCGATGTGCCTACTTTATTCACCTTCATCTGGTCCTCCTCGTTCAGCAGGCAACGAAGATAGCTGGACACACCCACCAGGGCAGACAGTGCCCGAGCATTCCGCCGGGATAGTAAGAATGTCTGCTCTTTTACAATCGGGATCCATACTCGGGGCAGAGAACTACCTCACTAACTTCGGGCTCGAGCTCGGCTCGCCCGCCCCCGATTGCACGTCCTTTTTTGGGACCTCCAGTTGACCAAGCCCGGAATAGTCCTCCAACGCGCTCATGTACATGTCATCGAAGAACATGTTGAGGGCATCATCTACGCCCCGTGACGTTTCATTTGATTTTTATTTATCGACTTGAGCCTCTTAAAGCATGGACTCTGTATGGGATAGCGTTTTTGCGATGTCCATGATACCAGCTACTTCCTTCGGGGCAGGAGCAGCTTCTCGGGAGGTCATGGCCTCTGATTATCCTTCTGGTTCCCGAGCTAGAGGGGGATCGACCTCTCGGCCACCTTCCCCGATTTTCGCATGCTCTACCTCGTCGATGGTCGACCCGTGAGCAATGAAATCACGATCCCAATCCTCAGGGTAATCTCTGAGCCAGAAGAGAGAATCTGGGTACCCTGGCTTTGGTGTTCTTTTTGTTGCTTTTCCGGACCCGGACTGCAACCCTTTCTTCTTCACCTCGGTGTTCGGGGAGCCAGAGGATTTCTTCTTTCTCTTCTTTTTCTCCTCCTTTGCGGTAGCTCTGGGCTGTCCCGAAGCTGAGGGTTCAATAAGCGAGGACGGGGCCTCGTCCTCATCCAATGGTCGAATCTCGGTGGTCTTGGGCAAACCTGTGTAAGGGAAAAAAAGACTTAGCAAATGTAAAAGTTATGTAAATGTAATTATTCGGGCAGAAAACTCACCATGGGAACGAAACTCTTCAAAGGAGGCTCTGAGACCACCTCGGGAATGGCCACCTCGACATCCGTGGTCGGGTTGGAAGTTGAAGGGGTGGTTTGTTAAGGCACGAATTTGGAAGTTTTTGCCATCGAATTCTGAAAAATATAAAAGTTTGAAGAAAAATATGATGGTTTGAAGAAAAATATGAAGGTTTGAAGATGAGGATGAAGATTTGAAGATAAAGATGAAGATATGAAGGTCTGGTTTGAAGATTTGGAGATGAAGATGCGAAAATTTGGAAAGCAATGTATGAAGATTTGAAGGAGTTAGAGTTAAGTGCAGAATTCGAGGGTAAATCAAAGAACTCTCGAATCAAAAATTAAAAAAGTGAAAAAGGGGTTGGAGCTTTTATAAAGGAAGGATAATAAATGCGTGACATTTTGCATTCGAGGACAGTCAACCGGCGGTTGACACGTGTCCGAAGTCAGAACGACGCGACTGATGGGATATTCTGCTGACCCGTCAGCTCGGTTGTAACGTACAGAAGAAGGAACCCGGATTAATTTATCGCTTTTCGTCGCTTCAATAAATCTACTCTCCAAAAAATGAGGGGACTATCTGTGTACGGGTAGAATCGGGGGTAAAGTTTTTCCTAATTTTTCGATGCGAGAACGAAGGGGAAGCACGGATCGACGTGATTAAAATCAAGGCCAGGAACCCCTCGAATCGAGACCCAAGAAGGATGAACGGCGTATCTGAGATGGACACGGCAAAGTGACGTATCCCGGACCGAGTAGGGCTTCTGAACCTCGGGAGACGCGGTGAACGGTTATGCATGATGGATAGGGGCCATAATATTCGCCCTCGGCCGGATTTTACGGCGCGAATCCCGTTCGGTATCAATTATAGATCAATAATTACCGAAAAAATAAGATTTTTACCGTTTTTAGACTTGTATTAGGACTGAAATTCTCCTACTATATAAAGAGGAAGTTTTTCTTTAGTCTGATACAGGGTAACATGCAATTCAATCCAATAAAAGTTTACTTTTGTCTTCTAGCTATTGTTCAGGGCATTACTCACTTGTTCTTTTATGCACGCGCGACTGAGCTTGTACCGAGGGTCCAATCGAGGACGAGCTCTACTGTTCAATCTAAGATCAGGCTTGGTCATTACATTGTGATTGGTTTGATTGTTTATTTTGTCCTTAATTCATCTATCTGTTATTCTTAATTATTTGTATTGAATTAAACCACGTAACCTTTAAACCGCGTACAAATTTAATTGTTACTCATTTTTTGAGGTAAACAGCAACAAAACTCAAAAATAAAAGAAAACATAAAGAAGGTAGGGTGGTTCCAAATTTACTCTAAGTAAACAACTACGAAAGAAAAAGGTTTTGTATAAGGATCTTCTCTGTATAGCTATTTTACTTTATATTCGTATAGATTTATTATCAGGATTCCAAATGTAATTTGACAGCTTTCCAAATTATGTGATTGGGACACGCGAAAGCAAAGCTTAGAATTGTATTTATTGCAAAAAATTGAGGTAGGGTCGTCGTGTATTCTTTTTTTAAAGTTTAAACATAATGTGGAGGGATAGAGGGAAGAGATCAGATAGCTTGTGAAAATGACAATTATAGGTGCATTTCATTTTCATCTTCTTTGCTTTTGCCTTCGTTACGTACACCAAAACCAAATTAAAGTGTCATCTATAAGTTTCTCAAACACCTAGCTTCCATTTTAATCTTCTTCTTCTTTTTTTTGGTTTATCCACCTAGTGTTCGGGACCAATGACACGACAAAGCAAGACTAATAAAAGGGAAAGACTCTTTACCAAATAGTTTATCCATTTTTAAGACTCGAACCAGCAACCTCGACCAAAAATGAAAAAATCTCATATATCCTATAGTATCACTTTGTGGGTTCATTTCAATCATTTTCTTGTATTATTAATTATATATACTCCAATAATAGTTAGTATTAATCTATTTTATAACAAAGTATCTGATTATACTACTCATCCTTATCTAATCTACCATCAAGATTAGGATCATTTGATTAAGCAGCCAAGCAGGGAATTATTGTTTATACCTTGTGTTTATTTGTTTATAAGCTTTTATTAAGTGAACATAGTTTATTGTATTAGACTATTGAGAGATTGAAATGAGAGATTTGTCAATAGATTTGTGATTAGGTTGCGTCTTCTTTTTTAAAACTTTAATGATGTACATAAGTAGTGTACATTCAACAATATTTGTAAACTATTTGTTACATAGAAAACGTATTAAAAAATCGTGTTACACATGGTGTCCTAAATATTCAACAGATGCATGTATTATAAATGATTCCTTATCAAGTAAGTTTGCATAATTTATGTAAACATAGATTGTTTACCTGTAAACTTATCATATATTATCTTATAAAAGTTGTTTGTGTGCTAGCTTATTGCGGATGGAGCCTCCTATAGTGTGAGGTCTCGGGTTTAAGTCCATTTAAAGGGATTTTATTATTGCTAATGCATTTCCCAAGTTGTACCTAGGCGTAAAATTAATTTGAATTTGAAAGCATTATATTCAAGTTTGTAGACTCTCACTAAATATTAAAAATTATTTTAAAATTCTGCTGTCCTGGAAGATTCGAGAAGATCAAACTAACAGAATATTTCAAGGACCTAAGGGAGACCTGCTATATAGGATGCGCCTAGACACAAGAAAGAAAGGGGTAATGAATTGTGTGATGTCCAATTTTTCGCTTGTTAAAGAACTTGGTTCTTTAACTTAAGTGATTTAGAAACAAATACAAAGTGAAGTGCGAAAATTAAACAACACAATAATTTTACGTGAAAAATTTTTATATTCAAGGAAGTAAAAATCACGACTTACCCTTGTACGATTTGCTTCAAAACTTCACTAATTTTAAAGAGCAATTTTACGTTATAACGCAATAACACTAGTATCGTAACCCTTTCAATCAACCAAATTATAGCTACTCCTTTTCAAACTAACTCTAATTAGTGTTGGCATCCAATTTATCAAGTAAACAGGTGTTGAAGGCATATGACCAGATGAAAACATGAAGATTGACTAAATGTAGGCAGTGACATACGCATGATTTTTCATAAGCAGTGTCATGATTTTAAATAGCAAATAAAACAATAATTCACTATAACAACATATTAAAAAAATTTAATTCAAATATTTTTTATAAAACACAACTCAAGTATATTACTAGATATGAATTTTTATTTTTTGAAATGTATTCAACATAACATCATTAAAAATAATATTAAATATTTTTTTATATATAGAACACCAAGTAATCACACAAAAACTCACCATACATTCGATTATGTAAATTGCTCTTAATCAATTTCATTTCAATGCTTAAAAAGAAGATGGAAGGTAAAAAATTAAAATGCAAATCAGATAATTTATTGTGGCATAAAATGTGAAAATATTACTCTTGATCCATTGGTTTAGTGTAACGTTAATGCTTAAAAGGTCAATGCTTCAATCATCAACATATTTTTTATTTCTAGATGAGGCATAAAGAATTTAAAACAAAATTGAAGCTACAGTGGTTCGAACTAGTGACAGCCTCAAAAAAATTGTAGTGACTAACCAATTGAGCTACACAACTATTCATGTCAAGTGATGTCACTTTATTATATTTAGCCATTTTCCTATTGGATTTTAATTAAATGAAATTTTTCGAACAAGCAGTGTCATATGACACCGCTTGAGCTAAGGTAGATCCGTCCCTGAATGTAAGAGGGTAAGACCAGTTTCCACAATATGTCTATGTTACTGCTCGGCAGGTGCATTGTATTCCAATGTATATGGTGAGGTCAAAAAATAAAATATCCATTAAATTTGAGACAGATAAACTCTCCACTATTATTACTATAGATAGTGATAATTTGTTTATGGAAAAAGTGCTACAGTTTAAGTTTTAATGATAACGATAGCAAATACCTAACTAATTCTAATTTATGCAGGAACTTGGAAGGAAAGAAATGCAAGTGCTGAAATTGACAAAATGAAAAGCAACCAAGCCAGTGCCGAATTTAGCAAAGTCTGGAGCCAATCAATCAACACAAAAGGAAGAGCAATCAAGTTCGAGAATAAAGGAAAATTTGTCAGAGATCGTGATTGGCAGAGTTCATATTTAGACAACAAGCAAAATGGAAGATGGAGTGATTGACGATCAATCAACTACATGCCAATGATTGCTCCTGAAAGTTAGGAAAATACAAGGAAAGAAGAGCATAGCTAAGAATTGAATCCAGCCTTCTTTTATGGATTGGATTCAGAGGCAACCCTTGGGTCAAATCTCTTTGAATATTCTTTGCCTCAATCAATGGACAGTCTGCTCAAAACTTGCAACGACTCTGATGACAAGAATAACTCAAGACCTAGCTATATGAAGAACTGAAGAAAGATAATTGTATTCTTGAGTTTAGTAGTGTCACAAAAGATAGGAAGATATAGAAAACAGTCAAGAAGTTGTGTCAAGCATTGAGAACCATTCAAACTGTATTTCGTTAGTGGTGATCGAAAGAAAACCATGACCCATCCCTAGACTCCTCCATAGGCTCGGATGGATCAATTCTCGTATTATCAACCAAACAAAATGTTAAAAAGTGGTTAGAATGAGGTCCAATACGTTCTAACTCTAAATTCTCTTCACTTTTGACATCCTCGCTTTTGCACACTTCGTCTACCTTGGCATCATCAACAATATTTTGGTCGAATGGTTGGAACTTCTCTTTATGCTCCACAAGCTGGCCAGTATCTATAATAATTAGTTGTTGGGCATCAGACGGCGCGACCTTTTTGTTCAATTGAACCTGCATGTCATAGATATCTGAGCCAAATTGATCTATCTCTTGCATGAGCTCAGTTCTTCCTTCTATCAACTGTTTTTCCATATTTGAAAGGCCATTACGGAGAAATTCATAAAATTCTATTAGTTGAGCTTGCTCCTCTAACCAAAATTGGCTCACTATATCTGCTTCTTCAAAGTTATCTTCTTGTGGGAACTCGCTCTCTTCAGTCAATTCTTCCTTCCTGGATTTCATTCTCGTGATTGATGTACTAATTCTCCTTATTGCTTTTCTATTTCATCTTGTTGCTCGGCTACTTGCCTCACCATGTCTATAATATGAGCAACACGTTCCATATCCTCCATTTCATTCCTCATATCAAACTCACAAACATTATTAGAAAAATTTATAATAAGAGCTCGGAGAAGGATAAAAAAAATTAGGACAGTCATCCCAATGGCCACCTTTACCACCACAGGTATTACAAATATTCCACTCAAAGGATTGAGATTCACAATTTTGCCACAAATGTGGCCCTCCACAATATGGATAAGGATCACCAAAATAACAATAACCAATATTCGACCAATTCTTGTTTCAAGATGCCATGTAATAAAAACAATATTAAACGAAACTAAAACTAAAAACTTGAATAGACAAAAAGTAAAAATCTAATCGAGAAGAACAATGAATTTTTAAGTCCCCGGCAATGGCTCCAAAAATTTGTTGCTCCAAAACGCACACGCAAGTATACGTGGTCGACAAGTAATAAATTGATAAGTAGATTATCGTTCTCACGAGGACTTGTAATTAACTAATAACTAAATTAAACTCAAACAATTAATTTATTCAAACGATTTTCTAAAGTGCGACTATTCAACTATAGCTAATCTAGAGTAGTAAACTAAGAAAGTAAGTCTGCAAGCTTAGAGACGAATTCAATGGGAGAAAATATTCCAGAACTATGGGTCAGCTAACAATCCCGTTGAGTCTTCCACTTAAATTGTCTAATTAATTTATATGGTTAATTGATTGACAGGTTAATATAACTCGTAGCATTCAACCAAAGTACTACTTGCATGTTCAAGTTAATCTAAGGCCTATATTCCTATGAAATTAGAATCAACAATAACGCGTTAATAAGTACCATATAGTAACCAAGCAAGGCGATTCGGTATATCCTTACCCTAACCGCGAATCCATTCTCTGATGCCAGGTTCAAGATCTTGCTATACTCAATCCTATTTGCAATCTAAAATTTTATCTTCCGAGTTCAATCCTTGATTCGTAAATAGTATTTAATTGGTAATCAAGCAATCAAATAGTTAAGCGCAAGACTGAATAAATAAACTAATATGGTAAAATAATAAGAACAATTCAAGCTTCAAACTACAACATTCACGTAGCATCCACAACTCTAGAACTAATAAACTATGAGATTAAAGGAAGAGGAGAGGAAAAAAAACTAGTTGGAAGCCTCCTCCAAACGTGGTCTACGTTCTCTCCTCCAAAGGGGCGTGTTCTCCTCTCAAATTAGGTTTAGAACTCCTTTTATACGAGTTGAGACCGAGTAAGGCCGAAATAATCTTGTCCCAGACAAAATGAAAAAAAATCCCGGCAACGGAGGGTCCGGGCCAGCGCGACCACTTGAAGCAGTACGTTTTGCACCTCCAATTCCAATTCCTTGCTCCTAAATTCCAATTCCTTGCTCCTAACTTTCAATTGCATTATACTTTATTAACCAATCAATCATTATGTAATGATTACTCACCAAGTAATCATTATGTAATAATTGAAAATTTATTCTTTTTTCTCCAAAATTTCATCTTTTACTCTCCAATATATCTACATTATCAATTTAACATCCAAATAAGTAGAAAGCTCAATACTCAAGCTAAGTTGGGCATATACAATATAAAATACAATCAAAAAGTGATAAAAATACAGAATAAATAATATCAAAACATGAAATTATGGCCAACATCATTACCAGGATACGATCCGAGGCACCAAAGTCAAGGATTGATAATCTAAGTGATCCATAGTCCAAAAGATTAAGATTGCGTTAGACAAGCGAACATTACATGGTAGACGATGCTAGCAACAGATAAGGATGATGACTATTGCCTTGTTTAATACCAAAGAGAGTCATTATAATCATGATGGAGATGTCTTTCCTAATAGGTCCTTTTGTGTGTAATAATTTTGGAAACAAACTAAGATCCAATTGTAATTCAGCCAACGCCATTATAATAATAAAAATTGTCCCTCTGTTGTTGGGCACTCAAAAGAGAACCACGCTAGTTACTTGCACAAAATCCGTTGGATGTCCCTGTTGTATAATGCACTAGCTTTGGCCCAGACTTTGCAACCGGTTCTGCAGGATCGGGAAAAGGTTGATCAGCTCAAGGTCAAGGAAATTCCATAGAAGAATGCACAGTTGTGCATCTTCTTTAATCCATGCTCCTCAATCAGATATCTGAGAACTTTTGACTTGATGGTCCTAGTATACTTATTCCACGAACCATAATTGCACTGATACCGCCCAAGAGACATGATTCTCGCTACCTGGAAGTTAACATTAGTAAATACTGGACAAGGGAATTGAGGGAAAAGAGGTGCTCCAAAAATTGAATTTTCCTACCTTTTTCCTTTCTCATTCTTTTCTCTTTTGTTAATGATAAGAAAGCATACAAAAGAAACCAAAAAGAAAGCAGATAACTTTTTTCTGGACCGAAAAGAAAGCAGATAACTTTTTTCTAGGACTTACAACTTGCGCTCTTCAGAGAAGACTCTAAAGCAATCAAAAGTATAATTGAGAACAACAAAAATCAAAATGAAACTGCAGGAATTGACAGAAAAATAATAAGAGAGTGAGAGAACGTAGGGGGTCAAAACCAATACCAAGGACGCCAGAAACTCTTGAGATCTGAGAGCAAGGAATAAGCTAAGGATGGTTCAGGAAGTTCAGTTAATCTTGAAGAAGTATATGTCGACGAGAAGAGATCATCAGAGATGACGTCACACATCAACACATGGCACGGCGATGACAAGGGAGAGGAGGCGTGTGTGAATCGTCAACAATGGGCTTTGGGTGGTAGTGAGCTAGTGTCACTGCGACTAAGAATGCTGTCCTCTGCACTGACAAGCTGAACGGTCCTAGGTTACATAAGAATTGCACCTTTCTCTTCAAATTTCCTTCTTCATAAAGCACAAACAGAGTGAAAAGTAAACCAAACTAACACACTACGAGCAAAATGAGAACATGGGGAAAAGAAGTACCTTCACTGCCACTGTGACGAAAACTGAACCAGCAAACCAACCGTAAAGGCTACATTTTCACCTTCACCAGTCATACAGAAATCCTAGGCAATCCCCGGTGCCTCGCCTCTTTGTCAGCCTGGTGCAGCTATGCTGGGTCTGATGTCTTTCGTTCTTCTAATCTTGAATTGTTATTACGGGAAAGTTCCAGCCTTTTGAGAGAAAGCGGTGACGATCAGTCCTAAAGTGATCCTCAGGCTTCCAGCAATGAGAAATCAGAAACTCCTCAATCAAAACCTTGCCAGCTTTTGAAGAGAAAATTGTGGTGTTAATGGCTGGGACTTAAACCAACTTTCTTGGCCACACATGTCAAGCACAATTTAACTTTTTGGTTATACAAGTGGGGAATAAATTTGAGAAGATTCAATCATACACAAATAGCCAGGCGATCTCATACAAAATAAGAGTTGGTTCTAGGGACGAAGTGGCTTAGTCGAACATAGTGAGAATAAGGGACGAAAGGTCAAACCCAGAAATGTGCAAGTGAGACCCAACAAAAAACGTTTTTCGCATGAAAGAGTGGAAAAGGAGAAAGAAGATTCAGCTGTTGAGAAGCCAGAACAAGTTATAATGTAGGGGTATGGCTTCTGAGGTCAGACAAGAATGGGTCAACTCACATGGTACAAAATGTCCTGAGGAAAGCTAGAGACTGACAAGAGAATGGAGAACAGATAGCTGGCAAGCTAAAATGACGTATCTGGGTTGTAAAGTGGAGAAGTTCCCAACAGTTTATTTAGGGTTTCCCTTGGGAGCGAAGAGGTATGATCATACTATTTGGCAAGGGGTGCTGGACAGGTGTGCTAAAAAGTTGATTCCATTGAAGAAATAATACTTATCTTTTGGGGGTACACTAACACTAATAAATAGTGTGTTAGATGGAATGCCAACTTATTTGATGTCTTTATTCCCAATGCCTGCAACAGTGGAGAAAAGAATGAATTCCATGAGGAATCAATTCTTATGGGATGGAAATGCCACTAAGAGGAGAATACATTTAATTAAATGGCAGGTGGTAATGAATGATAAGAAAGGTGGAGACCTTGGTGTAAGAAACTTGAAATTGCATAAAAAGTGCATGCTCTTCAAATGGCTATGGAGATACATGCTGGAAGGAGGAAGTCTGGGAAAATTTGATAAATGCTATTTATGACACCAAAGAGAGAGTGGAGACCTTCCTCTTTGCATACAAATGCAAGAGGGGGGTATTTGGAAATGCATTAGCAGACTAAGGGAAGAATTCCTAGGTTACACTAAACTGGAAGTGGGGAATGGACAGAATTAAATTCTGGACAGATTTATGGATAGGAGATGAATGTCTGAAAGCTAAATATCCTAGTCTTTTCAATTACTCTGTTAACAAGGCTGGAAACATTGCTGATTTTTACTCGGATACAGGGCGGCAGGTAGTATTCAGAATTAATTTGGATGATTGGGAAGTTGAAGATTTCTGTCACTTGCTCCAACAACTAGAAGTTGTTTTTATTGATCAAAGCAAGGTGGATTCATTGATCTGGGCTGCTGCTAGTGAGGGTAAAACTTTTTCAGTAAAAAGTTGTTACAAAATGATGATAGAGAAGTCAAGATATAGGGTTACCAATTGGCCTTGGAAAATGATTTGGAAGACCAGAGCACCAGTGAAGGTAGCATGCTTTGGATGGTCAGCAACGTGGGAGGTTTGTTTGACTCAAGACAACTTGCAGAAAAGAGGCTTCAGTCTATGTAATAGATGTTATCTGTGTGAAGAGGAACAGGAAACAGTGAACCATCTTCTCCTCCAGAGTATCTAGACAGTGTTGGGAACTTGGGATATATTCTTAAGCATTTGTGGCGTTTCTTGGGTGATGCCTCAAACTGTAAGGGGTTTACTAGAAAATTGGCAATCTCAGAAAATACCTAGAAGACTAAGCAGATCTGGAGAACCATTCCATTGTGCATCATATGGACATTATGGCTGGAGAGGAACAAAGTTTGTTTTGAAGGGCATCGAAATCACATTATTAGAATTAAGAATAAAAATCTTCATAATCTGTATTATTGGTGTAAATGCAGCCCCTTAGGAAATCTGGATCAGTATATGGAACTTCTGGACATGCCAGGGGGGATAGGATAGAAGGTGGATAATGTTGTTTGGGATGTTTTTTGTATCTTTTTGTACCATCTTGATACCTTTTTAATAAACTTTTACCTTATCCAAAAACAATGACGTATCTTAAGTCATACGAGTTTATTCCCATAGAACTAGAGCAACGGTTATCACACAGATGTCGCACATTTAATAAATCATACAAAGTAATTTACTGCAAATATTTTGCAGTTAGGCAGGAGTATATTAAAAATTGAAATTTAAAAACTTTTTTAAATGCATTACTATGGTTCATTCAGAACAGAACATCCCAAAATCGCTAGACTGCAGAAAGAATAGCTATAGACTAAAACCGTACCTCCATCGGCTGATGTATTCTGAATCCTGGTTTGAGTTATCAGGTAGTCTTCCATCAAAGTGAACAAATGCAGACTAAATCTGTCATTATATTTCAAGTCACAACTAAAATAAACTAAAAGGTCCAGCGACTATGATGTTATACTAACATGAAGAGCAGCATCCCATTGCCATGATACTTTGCGGAGATTAAGGTTGCTTTAACGTTGGCAATATCTGAGAAGAAGAATATGCCAGTCATACACAACACACGCATAGAATTGGGAGGTATATCCTACAAAATGGTAAATATAAGCTCAGCACTTTAGACTAATGAACAGGAAAAAGGTCACCATATAGCATTCCCAAAAAATAGTTCATCCCTGCCCTTACCCTCCCCTGTAAGGGCTACCATAACAGCACATAACAAACCTGCATTATAACAGATTCCTGTGGTCACAAAAAGAAGATATACTTTGCAGTTCCTCAATCCAATGGCACTTAGCAGCTGAACCAATATGGAAACATTCTTGTGCACAAACAACTGCAAATAAGGCAGAGTGTACAGGAGGATGCAAAACAGAATTCTTTTTTTTTTGTCTCTTTTAAATGCATTACTATGGTTCATTCAAAACAGAACACCCCCAAAATCGCTAGACAGACAGAAAGAATAACTAAAACCATACCTCCATTGGCTGATGTATTCTGAATCCTGGTTTGAGTTATCAGGTAGTCTTCCATCAAAGTGAATAAATGCAGACTAAATCTGTCATTATATTTCAAGTCACAACTAAAAGAAACCAAAAGGTCCAGCGACTATGATGTTATACTAACATGAAGAGCAGCATCCCATTGCCATGATACTTTGCGGAGATTAAGGTTGCTTTAACGTTGGCAATATCTGAGAAGAATAATATGCTACAGTCATACGCAACAGACACGCATAGAATTGGGAGGTACATTCTACAAAATGATAATAAGCTCAGCACTTTAGACTAATGAAATGCAGGAAAAAAGTCACCATATAGCATTCCCCAAAAATAGTTCATCCCTCCCCTGTAAGGGCTAACCATACCAGCACATAACAAACCTGAACTATAACAGATTCCTGCATCATACAAAGACCAATATAGTCACCATGATATCAGTTACATATAATGATAGAAATTTGAACGTTTTGCCAAAAAACACAAAAAACAGAGCACGCAAACATTAATTTACGCATTATTATAACTGGAGTAGAGGATGGGATGACTTGTAAAAAGTGATCTTATTGATAAATCAAAATCTATGTACAAAAGACGTTCCCTGACCTGTATTGCTAAACCAAATACAGTGTTTCTACATACTACGACTACGGTACTGGCTTGACCATTGTACAAAAAGATCTTTACAGTCAAAGTCATCAACTTATAGGTACAAAACCCTTCCTTCCTCGAAGGGTTCACTCAAAAATGTAGCGGTACACAGGTATCCCAAAGAATATGCAGCCCTACTTAAGGACTGCACAGTCACACAACCCACATGTAATTGGTGGTCGTATCTGGACAACAAGGTTTCTCCAGTGAATGGTAATGAACAGGAATATACAGCAAAAGAAGCTTCAAACCATCATATTCAAGTCTGACAGATCATCCATGGGAATCTCAAGGCCCATGAAGTCATCATCTTGTAATCCATCATCATCGATGTTCAACCATGAGCCTATGTCCTGTCCCTGACCACCAAGATCGTCAGGGACACCTAAAACATCCATTTCTGGGAGTTGCAGGCCGGATAAGTCAATGGGATCTTCTAGTTCATCCAAGTTACAGCCAGTCTTATCATTTCCAGTGGCACTTATACCACTTGACCTTGCTATTGAAGATCCTAGCAATTTAGGTTGCTCCGATATCTTGCCAAAAAGGCCATTGACAGAGGTGGATAACTGAGTAGTTTTCTGCTTAGGTTTTGTCTTAGGCTTTCTTTCTCCTTTAACATTGGAAGAGGCAGGTCGACCAATTTTGGTTGTTCCATTGCGGGATAATGCCTCTCGGCCATTTCCTTTTCCTTCTCGGTCTCTCTCACTTCTCTTCCCTTTTGCACTGCTTAAAAGTGAACCACCTATGCCTGAAGAAGCACCAATGGTAGTACCAAGAACATCTTCCAACTCCCTCCGCTTGACCCTACTGGCTTCAGAAGGTAAATTGGCTTCAAAAGATATATCCTGGTTTAGCGATGGGCTCTGCTGTGTGCCCAAAGCTGCAGAAGAGATATAATAAAAATTTAAGCGAGTGTTATACTCAATTAACATGCCATGCTTCATAATTCTACACTTGTTCCCCACATTCACGTAGATAGAAGAGGAAAAAAAGAATACCTGAAACTCTAGCTTCTCCTGAACAGCCAGATGTGCTGATATAAGATTTTCCAGCTTCGCCATCAGTGTTCGAATCTGTTTGTCCATCACTAAGGCGGGATATCCCAGAAAGAAACAAATCATTATACAAAGGCTCACTGAAGCAGCTCTTTCTTGTCTGCTCAAATTCTTGGCATCGATCCAAAGTTCGCTTGACAAAAGCTAAGGCAGCTTGCTTGGCCATTTTCCCGCTAGCACTCTTCATCCCATGAGCATTTGGGCCCCAACAACTCTGTCGAGGCAAAATCATTTCAATTCAACAACTTCAAGATTCAAATTACAAGATTTAAGAAGACAATTTCATGTTTCACACAGTTCTGAAGTGCATTACAGCAATATAAACTATAATAGATATTTCTATGATACTACTAGCGGCAAAGTTAGTTGATGTATACATAACTATTTGAAGAACAAGAAAGAAGGAAATACAAAGTGTACACAGAAAGGCAATGAAAACTGTGGTGGGTTCTTCTTACGCAAAGACACAGACAAAGTACATCAGCAGAATATCACCTTGTGTCACAATAATAATACATG
This sequence comes from Nicotiana tomentosiformis, assembly GCF_000390325.3. NCBI lineage: Eukaryota > Viridiplantae > Streptophyta > Magnoliopsida > Solanales > Solanaceae > Nicotiana > Nicotiana tomentosiformis. The sequence continues at coordinate 45,508,614 of NC_090816.1, read as the reverse complement.
TGGAGCACAGGAAGTAACATACAAGAATTAAAACTATAACTTAAACTTCCTGTTTTGGTTTTGGGGATCAAAACCAGATGAACAACATGGCATCAGTTTTTGTTTAAGCAGAATTTGAAAAGTAAAGAGGCAAGTTTAATAGAAGTCCTGCATGAAACAGTAAGGAACAAAATTTACTTCTAAAGCAAAGTAAAAATTTGCAACTGATACAAGTTCGCATAAAACTCAAGCTGTATAAATAAATTACTGAACCAACCATTACTTAGCTTCAAGCTCCTTTACCCGGAAAAACAAGAAAAAGAAAAAAATCCACCAAAGATGGAAACAGAAAATGTATCTTGGTCATATTAATTTGACCATATTCACATGAAGAAGTCTTGATTCATCATTGTAATACGAAACAGAAGTTCTCACCATAAACATAGTGCATTATCTCTGAAATCCAGTCCCTCGAGTAGAGAAGCAGTTAACTACACTTGATCCCTTTTTTCCAGGGATGTAAATCTAAATTTAAGAACAGAAAGTGCTTAAAAGCTTCAAATTACCATATATTTTTCGTATGCCATTGCAACCAGTTCATCAAGAGCACGCTGTTCAAACTCCCTGTATGATAAATAATTTGAGTTGTTACCAAAATGAATAGTACTAAGCAAAGATCAAGGTTAGGCATCTGAAAGAAGCATAAAATTATGTACTTCTCCTGTAACTCTCTCATCTGTGTAGCTGAATTCAGCAGTTTCCCAAGCATCCTCTTCTTCTTAGAAACCTACAGAATAGGCAATCCATGAGTAAGGCTCCCAATACAGAAACCAATTGCTTGGAAGTTTCAGAACAATAAAGGAGACTAAGCCCCTGTTTGTCTTTATTAAGATTAAGATGTTTGATTCTGAACACATGTCTTACTATTAGGATGTTGTCTCTAGATCAGTATTTGAATGGGCAAAGTTTATCTTTTCTAAAGACTAGTAAATCTAAAATCTAAATAAAGTAATAATTAAATATTACATCCATAAGATATTGAAGAATTTTAATTTACAAGGTGTTGCAAAAACTGTTTGTTTAATGAAGCACACTCTACCAGCGAGTGGCAGTGGCAGCTAGTGGTGGTTGTGCGTTCGTGGCTAGAGGTGATGGTTGTGCGGTGGTAACTGGGGTAGAGGTAGTTGGTGGTGGTGGCGCGGTTGAGGTTGGTTGGTGAGGTGGTCAGCCCAGCAGTGTCAGTGGAGGGGTTGGTTGGTGGTGTGGCTGGTTGTTGGTGGTTGGTGGCATTGGTTGGTGGTGTTGGTCAGTGGTGGAGGTGGTGGTCGATGATGGCGAAGGTGGTGTTCGCGATGGTGGTGGCGCGGTTGAGGTTGGTGGTGAGGTGGTCGGCCCCAGCAATGTCAGTGGAGGGGGTGGTTGGTGGTGCGGCTGGTTGTTGGTGGAGTTGGTTGGTGGTGGTGTTGGTTAGTGGTGGAGGTGGTGGTGGATGGCGGCGAAGGTGGTTGGTTGTGGTGGTGGTTGGTGGCGGCTGGCAGTAGAAGTGTTGGTTGTGATGGCTGGGAATGAAGGTAGGTGGTGGTGGTGGTGGCTAGCAGTAGAGATAGTTGGTGTGGAGGTGGTTGGTGGCGGAGACGGTGGTTGCTTCATGGTGGTGGCTCACTGTAGAGGTGGTTGACAGTGGTAGTTATGCAGTGGCGGCAGGTGATGATGGTGGCTGGCAATGGTGTTGGGCAGTAGAAATTGGTGGTGGATGGTAGTGGGCAGCGTAGTGATAAAAAGTAACCTTCACCTGAATTGAACATCTATAATAGATTTGAATGAGTCAGACATATTAAGAGCCAATAAATGGTTGTAAAAGGAGAAAAAAACAATATTCACTTAATGGGGTTAAGATCTGAATGACTCGGGTCCAGACTTCCATTAAGTGAAAACAAACAGGCCTATATCATTATATCTTATTCCAACAAGTAGGATATAGCACCAGCGTAGAGATAGACTTCAGAATGCTGATAGTCACAGATATTCTGTGAAGCTTAACTGCAGACACCCAAATGTGTTGTGAAAAATATAGATATGGACAACCAGGGATAAAAAATCTAATTGAACTTCACGCTTATAACATCCGACCTCATAAGAGGAAGCATCCAATCCCTTCTCATTAAGGATGGAAGAATGTGTGGACTTGAAAAGCTGACTCATTCTCAGACCATCACCAGTTGACTCGAATTAAAGGGAGTAACAGGAAATGTCGGGTAAACAAGGACGGGCAGAGGAAAGGAGATTCTTCTAAGATGTATGACTTCAGAAAAAGGATAAAACTTACCATTTCATGGTGTTTCTCATGTAATTTACTAATTTCTGCACTGATCTCTTCATTTCCAGTCTCAGCAAAATCAGACTACATGCAGAATAAGCAATCAGCAAAACAAGGATTAGTAAACTCTGAGAAGATATAGCTCAAAGTACAATACTATGCAACATGCTGAAATTCCAACAACCTACCTCCAGGTCCGGATATATTCCGATACAGCGAATCTCCATGAGAAGCCGCTCATTAATTGACATCTCATTATACTGATACTCGGAACAAACAAAGCCAGGCATTGTTTGTTGTTCTGAAAGTAGACCATTTTTTGACTGATCATAGCTTGAAAAATTCCCCATTTCGAACGCGGATGTAACATTATCGGCCTTAATGTAGTCCAAATTATCAACGGAACACCCATTAGCATTTATGCTGTATCCATTAGAAGCACAGTATCGGGATGTTTCACTGCTATATAACATCTGCCCACAGGAAGTATGAGATTCTGAATCCATCTCGATTTCAAATCCAGATCGATAAACATTGGAGTTAAGGTCTTCCTTTCCATTGCAATAAAGCTCTTCAGGTACTATAGCAGCCAACAGCCTCTGGTACAAGGAAATACCCTTGGGTTTACTTTTTCCAGAGACTACATGTTCTGAGGTAAGATCGGAACTCTGTGTTTCATTTGTCTGTCCCCCGACTTCATTCAACCCAAAACCACTAATTAAACTGGAAGCATCAGTATCAAAAGTCACAGAGGCTGCTGCTGCCAGATTAGTCTCATGATTTATCTGTTAACAGAAGAACAATACGGATTAGTGTATATCAGAAAGTCATAAGTAGAGGGAAGTCTAATTAGCGATATCGAGCAACTATGGTATTATTTTACAGTATTGAATTGTCTGCATATTATCACACACTATTATTGATCAACTAAAATTCATGAGACCTGCTATGCTACTTTAGATATGTCGATCGCAAGTACACACTAATAACCAATGTAAAACTGCAACAATATAGAGGAACCAATTCACATGTTCCACAAAATAAACTGCATGCTCTCGTGTAAATGCTCGTCACTCTAACACAAGAAAATGGAGACATGTGATTTCACATTAAAGAATATATATATAATGCTCATCAAGCTTTCAAAAGGTAATGGGAGAAAATCCAGCTTCTAGCAAGACTCTTCACTTGGTCCCTCTCCCCTCGAGGAACAATTTCCAGAACTCTACAATGTTTCTACCAATCCTATTCGGTGATTTCAGACTTCATATCTAACAAGGTTGGGACATCACATTCAGGAGGAACTGCAGTGATTGGTATCTTAAGAGGGCATGTCTCTCTTACAGCTGCTGAGCAACTCCTCCCTTCTCCAGTCTACACCGCACTGTCTCCTATGGAAAGGACAACCCAATGGAACATTCCAGATCATGCTACTCGATCTTAGCAAGCCTAACTCTCCCACCCCCAACTGGCTTTAGAGAAAATCTGGAAGAATACAGCTTCTTACAAGGTGGTGCACTTCACATGGTTAGTGACAACAGAGGCACTTATGACACAGCAAAATCTACAGAAGAGGGGTTTTCTATCTTGAAGTAGATGCCCTTTATGTGGGGAACAATCTGAAGATGTCAAAACACCCTTTCTTGCTTTACAGAATCACATACCAGATCCGGATCTTGATGTTTGCCCTATTGAAATTAAAATGGTCTATGCCTTGCACAACTTTGGAACTGCTCCAGTGCTGTTACAGGACGGGTCTGAGCAGAAGATTAACAAGTGAATGAAATTCCAGTCCAGTGGGTATTTGGCGGGTCATTTGGAACGTTGTTTTTGAAAGTGCAAAGCACAAAAAGAAAAAGAAACAAGGTCCTGGGACTTGAAGCGGAAAGCGAGAAGTGAGCGCATGCTTCGTTGAAGTGAGATTTAAGAACCAACCACATCTCATTGAGATCACTTCATGTATCATTACTTGAAGCACACAGCTTCATCCAAGCAGCAATAACTCCTCATTTTGCTTGCTTCAGTGCTTTAAGCAACAAAGCAATGACTTTTAATAACACTGTTTGGAGGAATGGAAGATTAGAATTCTTTAGGGCAACAAGGAAAATGTAATTAGTCTCGAACATAGATTTGTTGTTTTGCTCACTTCTTGGTGCAACATGACAGATGTAGATATGTAGATTGTCATGCTAGACTTACTCAGTTCGTAACCCAACTTGTAATGCAACTAAACCCACACGTAACTCCTCTTCTGCACTCTATTATTGTTGGAAATATCTAATACGTTCTTGAATCTTTACTTATCAAAAATATAAGTATGCTCATCAAAATAATAGCTTCGCATCCTAGAAATGGAAGAAAGGGAGCTTCCCTCGACCACTCATATCAATTAACTTACACTTGCCTATGGATTTTCCCAAGGCTGAGTCAACATCATTCAAAATTACAAATAGTTAAAGAAAACAAGTGCAGCAAAAGGACGAGGACCAGTTGTGAGTGGCTAGTGGTCTACACTCCCACCCCCCATCCCCCTTCCTTTCTCCCTTCCAGTTTTCCAACTTAAATATGAATAGAAACTACAAGGGAAATCAATCCTTAGAAAGACAAACATTGGATGGTTTTTGGGTAACATATCCATTTTTTCCTTTGTCTATTCACTGAGTTCCCCTTTTCAGTTTGCTGTTTCCAATATGTGCGATGTGGTGATGAAGCTCCAAAGCAGGAGCTAGCCTTCAAACAGGGGCGGAACTTCACTCTTTTTTTAGGAGAGCGAGAACAGAGCTATAAAGAAACAAAAGGAGGGTAACACTGAATTTTCAGCTTTCTTTTCTTTCTTTCTTTCTTTCTTTTTTTTTTTGGATAGTAACAAGGCCACCTTTTTTTTCCATTTCCCCTGGAGATGGGGAGATGCATGCCATATACAATCCATGAGTAAGATGCAAAACTGAAACAACAGTTCACCTTCCACCTGACAACCCCCCCCCCCCCCGCCTCTTTTATTATTCAACTTCTTATACTTTTATATTTGATGATTAAAGAATGTTCGAAGACCTGAACTTTGTTGCTCCTCCAATTTTATTTTGAGCATTAAAGGGTACACCAATTGGAAGATGATGTTCACAAATCCTTCCCTTCTCAGCTCCTTCGAAACAGACTATACTATAGATGTTTAATATGAATAGAGATAGTAATATAAGGATAATCGTCACAAGATATGGCAACAACGACAGCCACCACTTGACTCTATAATGAAAAGTAATTCGGAGTGGGGGAAGAAAAAAGCATATATCTATAAGCAACTAACATGTATACATGATAAGAATTACATAAAAGACTTCCAAAGTTCTTTTTTTCCTCCACAGAATGTGATGCATGGAAATAGTCATACCGACAATTTCCAGTTCCCGTGGCAGCACCCCAAAAAAAAAGCTGATATCTATGTGTTATAAGCAATCGATATGGCAGGAGATCAATCTTGCCATTATCGTCACAATTATAACACCTAAATGAGTTGCTCAAATATCCATATTTAATACACAAGTCTAAAAAAGAAGACAAGTTGCTCATATGCTTATAAGTAGATACATAAGTCTAAAAAAGAAGACCTTCCACCTGTTGCCTCAGAAAGGCTGTGTCCATTTCAGATATAAAACGAAAAATTGGCTCCATCTGCTTCCAGAATGAGCTCGAAAGGGCTTGAGCTGCAATAGAAATAGGATCATTAATAAGATTTTGTTTAATCAACAAATCAATAAATAAGTAAATAGCAACGCGTTAAGTCAGTGCCAAAAAGATAGATTTTTCCAAAGAAATCTAGAAAAAGCAGGTGACTGATAGTATACCAGTGTTAGTAACAGCACTTGCAGCAGCCAATAGCTCTTCATGGCCATCATCTGAACCAACTAAGGAGAAGTAACAATAAAAATCAATAATTCAGCACCTATAGTAATCAAACCTACATTGAGGCTACAATACCTAGAGAATCCGCTGCAGCATCCATCGTGGCAAGCTTCTGTCGTTTATAAGCCTTACGATCAGAGAGCTTTCTTGTAGGTGGTCTGCCTCCTTTGCTGCACCAAGTAGTTGCATAAAATCATAAGTTTTTCTGTTGCACCAAAATGTAGCAGAAAAAGCATACCAACTGTCAATTGGAAAGGAGAGAATGTTCAACCTTTCTGTCTTGTCCAGAGCATGTCTAGAGGTTCTAAGTTGTTTTGCAGTCCCAACATTGCCAAGCTTTTCAGCCATCAATGGCATTAGGGACCTAGTGGAGGTAAACCCCCTGCCACTCCGCCCTTGCCTGCGAATACCATCTCCAAAGTCTTGTCCACTAACCACCTTATTTTTCCTTGGCGGTAGCAGCAGTGTTGACATCTTTTGCACATTCCCAGCTTTTTCATCCACTTCGTCAGACCTCTTGCTCTTGTCTTTAGACTTGACTTCAGCAGCTCCTAATTCCTCAGTTTCAGATACAGCTGGAGAGAAGACATCACTTTTTAACTTCTGTTGAGGGGAAGAGCTAGACAAATGTCTCTCATTACGTAGAACATCGCTTGTGGTATCCAGGGTAGATATTTCGTCATTATTCGGAACAATGGGAAAATTGTTCCTTCTTGCGGGTCGAGATATCTTCTGGGGCCTTTGGCTGGCCCATTGAGCAACAGGTGGTGATGAGGACCTTGTAGAAGGGTTGCGCTTGCGATTACCTGCCCCAACAGCAGATGGAAGTTTGTTTGTGCATTGAGAGATTTCCCAATCATTTGCAGCAGCTGCGCGCTGAACCGGAGGAGATAACTTTGGTGCAACGCCTGAACCTGATCGTGGAGCCCTAGTAGCAGAATTCAATTTCGTGCTCGATGTAGGGCTAGGGGATGTGAATTCTTGACGAGCAGCTGCTTTCATTGTACTGGATGAATAGAACAGATAAAACTGTGTAAGGAATGTAAAAATAGGAGGAAAAGAATACCTAGAGAAAGAAATCTCTCGTAACAGTTTTTTAAAGCATAAGCTCGCAAAAGAAATTGCAAAGACCAGTCTACAAATTCAACCAAAATGAATGAAAAAGGAAGTGCAGAAAAAGGGTCTCTCATACTTGCTGACTGCTTTGAGATTCACCCTTTCTTTCTCTGAGCCAAGAGGACGATCTCTCCCATCTAGGAGATGAAGATGGTTATCTTGGTCAATCTTAGACAGGGAAGAACGTACGCCTAAGGTAACATGCTGTGTTGCACCATCAGCTTTTCCAGCAGCACCAGGAGCAAGCCCATGTCTAATTGAACCAAAAGAAGATCAGTTCAAAATAACAAGAAGTGCTTCTGAATATAACAAAAAATTACAGTTTTACCACTTATGCCTTCACAAGAATGATCTTGAACCTTCATGAGAAAAAAGATTTAAATGCGCAGCAATTGAATAATGCGTATCCATGAAGCATGGTATTTGCTCTCATCAAATTATAACTCTTCCTTTTTTGAAAAGTTAGTAATAACTTTTCCTATTACATCTCCAATGACACATGGAAGAAGATACTTTCTTCTATAAACTCACCAAAACCCTGTTTGACCGAATTGACTACCTCCCAGTAAGAATGTAAGATAACCAAATTGACTTTCAAAAGAAGTATATATCTCTTGACCTTGAGGGCTAATACTATGATGGAAACTAAACAGCATGTCCAGTATTCAAAATTCACCATCTTATTTCTAGCACGAACGATTAACTGAAGGCTAAAGCTCACCAATTTCTTCAACTTCACATCAATCCCATATAGAATACGATGCAAGATGAAACACAATCATGCCAGAAATAGGAAGTTACTTGTCATGGCTTGTCAAAGGAAATTTTGAGGGTCAAATATAGTTATGCCACTACCATAAAATTTAGCAGTTCCATGTATGGGTTAATAAGTACTGTGCCATTTCTTTAGAGCACAAACTTCCAATAACTACCTAAAATGTCAGCAATTATGCCTGAAATGTCGATAATTAGCACCCCAAAAAAATGTAAGTTCTCTATCTTTTGGTATACCTCTTGTATACATAAGCTTTTGCGATTATTACTGAATATATTTCTTACTTGATCAAAAAAAGGATAAACTGAAATTTTAACATAAGGTAACAATTCAAGATGTCATGACAACAGATGCATAAATCCGTAACAGACATTGAGTAACACCCAGCTTTTCATGAGAGTCCTCATGCCAGCTTACTGGACACAAAAAGAAGTTCACTAACAAGTAAGTAACAACATTAGGGTATTAAAAAATTCTCTCCTACTCCTATAGCCGTCCTCACTTCTCTCTACTTCATATGGCCCCACAAGCACACCTTAAGACTTCTTAAGTGCCTAATTATAAAAGAGGAACAAAAAACGACTCAATAAAGCAACTGAAATAACCATAAGATATTATATCAAATCAACCCCTACCTTTTCTCCAAACACAAAAGATAAGAAGGGTAAGAAGCTTCAGTTTACATATGACAAAAAGACTTCAAATTTTTACTTTACCAAAAGTGGCAAAGGACCACTACTTTTCTGGACTTAAGCAATTGGGACAATTTAGTTACAGTGACATTGTTGCTGAGAGAGAAAGCACTTCTCAACTAATCTCAGAAAGGTAGTCTACGAAAAAATAACAAATACTACTTTAAGGACGTGTATATGATCCTGCAGAAAAACATTTAGACGATATGACAGAAAAAACCTGAACACATGTGTCACTCTGATTTTAAATTAAACATTGACAGTTGAAGCACTACCTGAAGCCATGGGTATCAGTAAATCTTGATCGGCTATCACTAGGAAGCCGCGGCTGCACTCCTTGCTTCGGTTCCCTGTGGCCATCAATAGGTTTTGTCGTTATGGAGCCAGTAGCATCTGATTTTATTCCAGAACGCTTCTTTTTCATCCTCGACTTCTCCCAACCCTCTGCAGCAATGGATGACGTACGATCTTCTCCCTGAATTGTGCTACCATTTGGAAGCCTCAGTATCTCCCTATCTCTATCCATGTTCCCAGCCGGCCTTGTGGGAGTGTTTGCCCGTACATCAGGCTACAATCAAAAACAAAAAATCTTTTAATGTTGAGGATGTCGAGCTGGTTCCAAGCATACAGTCGGATGAAAGATATGAATTGAGGTGAGGAAGCACGCAGCCTAGCCAAAGATTAGCATCAAGTAGAAGGAAAGCGAAATATACCGTGTCTATTACAGGAAAAAGATATCTTTAGAGGATACTTCAAAAGCAAGTATCTGTCCAGTTGCTTATAAGTTTGAACAAAAAGGCAAGTATTAAAAACACCTCCCGATAAACTCTACCTTGGCATCTCACTCCACAAACAAACAAATGAAGTTTTAGCATAGGAAGAAAGACCCTATCTGAATGCTAATAATATCCAACTTTTTAAATTTTTATTTTTTTGAGACAAGTATCCAACTCCATTAGTTCATTTATTAATATTAACCAGCATTTTAGCAAGAAATGGTAGATCCAACTTCAACACCCAAAATTATTGAGCTTCATTAGGTAGTTACTGTGTTTACCCACATTTAGCTGATCTTACCTAGTAATAAAGAGCAAAGTAAAGGAAGACTCTCTCCTAAATGAGACACTCCTCTAGCTTATTCAGCAATATTATTGCAGGAACAGGAGATACATAGAAGATTGCAAAGCGGAATCAATCAAAAGGCCAGCAATATAGACAAAATACCTCAGAAGAGTGAAGTTAAATCAAGGTAAAAAAGATACAAATAAATTACAAAATAATGATACAAACCCTAACATCCGCCATAGAAGTTCGAGTGCGTTTATTTGGAGCAGCAGTTTTAACTCTTTCTTCAGACTTTTGTTGCTCCAACTCATAACTACTGGCAGTACAATGACTCTGCGTACCCGTTTTACCAATGCTTGTCCCTGAAACTGACCGATCACTTGGGAATAATGTAACGTGTCGGTCATTTGATAGGGAATCAGACCGAGATCTCTTCCTTGATGGGATGCTTGGAAAGCATTTGTTGAGCACAGATAAACATTCGGTGAATATCTTCACACGTTCCCTGGTATGTCATGGATTTATATGAGTACAATATCTCTAGAAAAACTAGTTGACTAGGGAAAGCATATACAAAAAGAACACAGTATCCAAGCAACTACCTAGCTTTAGTGCAGCTTTCACGAAGACCAGCCTTCAGCCGTCTGGCCTCCTCCGCAGAGGGAGAAGGGAACAGTTTGCCTTTAGAAGACACCAATGGAGAATCCTCCACTGGCACACCTAAAGCTAAACTGGTGAGCCGCTTGAAATCAATATTCCGATTAAGTTTGTGGTCAGTAACCATAGCTTTTGGATCAAAACGTAAGCACTGGAAAAAGTTAACGGCATCTGTACGTGTTACTGTTGAAGTACTTCTCGTCATGTTTGGAAGAGAAAATAAGATTGGATTCTCCATGTTCTCACGGAAGCTACCCGACCTATCCAGTGAAGCAGGTGCATAGGATCCACGCTGCCCAGAGGCATACAGTGGCCTATCTGGACTACTGGAAGATAGATCAAATTTACTAGATGCTGACATTGCATCAATTTTCTGACACTCTTTGTGTAACCCACCCAGTGAACACAGCTGTGCATGGCACTGCTCTTCAACAACAATGCATGAAAACCAGCTCAATGTCCTAATAAATGTGTTCTGAATGCAGTACTCCTGCAAGGATACCATCATGAGAACATGAAACCCACAAGTCCAAGACTAACGAAAAGCTGACTAACCTACTAACGGCTCTAAGTCCGGAGCAATAAAGTATGTCTGTTGTGTGTGTTTACACGTGTATATATATAAGCTCAGCAAGAAAACCAAAATCTGCCGACAATAACAAACGCCATAAGGATGCACATAAATGTCGAAACCACTAATTAGAAACTCAATAAATGAATAACTCGACAAACTTGTTGTCGACGTGAAATATTCTTGCATTCCAAGAGCTGCTATACACAAACTACTATTCACTTTTTAAAGTACTCAACCAACAAAAAGCTGAATACTGCCAGCACTCAGCAGTGGACAAAACAAGCGGTGAGACTCATATCCGATTATTAAATAATACTAATAAATTTTGAATTCAGGGCAATGTTGCTGAACAAGGTCCACTGATACTTCTTCTGCTACATTTACTATAATTTTTTTAATAGCCTGCAGTTTTTCTTTTGTTGCACTTCCCAAGTTCAACCATAACATTCATCAAGTGGCAGACAATTTTAAGAATCTTATCAAATTCAACCTTAAATCTACTTTCTATTTTGAAAATATGCTATTAATATCAAAATAAATAAAACAAAAACAGCTCAGCAAATAATAATTCTACTGTGATCAAAGACTCAGATTTGACAGCCACAATTCTGGACAAAATGCCAAAAAGATAAAAATATAAACAAAATTCGACAAATTTAACAAAAAAGCAACAAAAGTAAATATAATATACTTTACCTGGCAGCTTAAACTGTATAAATACACTAAAATCTCAAACAACGACGTGATCTGTACAGCCTTGGATACGAAAATTCTGAAACAAATAATTTTAAAAAAATTAAAGTAGCTCGGGGTTCAATTAGGGTTTTGACAAGTTCGATTTTGTAAAAAAACATAATAATTAGCTCAAAAGGAAAGTAAAAATAGAAAAGGAATATCGTACACATTCAAAAACGAAATGAATATTCAGATATAAATTTGTGTATCATATATTCGCATGAAATAAATATAGAAAAAAAATTATTACATTGGCGGAAGGTCGAAAGAGTCGTTGATCGGTGGAAGGAGGTCGGTCAAGCAACAACGTGGATCTTTTTTTCGTTCATTCGCCGGATTTTAGCCCGAAATTTGATTTTCTTAAGCCCGAAACTGACAAATGGACCAAATGGCTTTTGCACCTACATTTTGGGCCTCGAATTTTAATCCACTAGCCCATTTTATTGGGGATCAGCAAACTATTTAGCTATCCCTATCTTTCTCCCTACCCATTTTTTAAAAAATAATTTTACCTCCTATAACAAATGTATACACCCTATTTATTATAAATCAAAATTATTTTAAAATATTATTTTCTATAGCTAACTTTTATATTTTATAGCAAAATAAGTATTTTATGGTATATACTGCCATTGAGGCATGAAATACGTTATTTATGTTTTTCCTCTCTCTTAGACAGCTGCACATACCTATTTTTAAGGGATTGTCGTTACTGTATTCATGAATACAAGGCGCGAATACATGTGAATACATGCGCGTACAATTGTATTCATGAATACAGCGACGCGAATACATGTGAATACATGCGCGTACAGCTGGACTGCCCTGATTTTAGGCACTTTTTGCTGTTGTATTCATGAATACATGGCGCGAATACATGTGAATACATGCGCGTACAGCTGGACTGCCCTGATTTTAGGCACTTTTTATTGTTGTATTCATGAATACAACAGCGTGAATATATTTGAATACATGCGCGTACAGCTGGACTGTCCTGATTTTAGGCATTTTTTGCCGTTGTATTCATGAATATATGACGCGAATACATGTGAATACATGCGCGTACAGCTGGACTGCCCTAATTTTAGGCGTTTTTTGCTGTTGTATTCATGAATACAGCAGCGCGAATACATGTGAATACAATACCGTAACAACTGAATAGTAGTTATATGAAGTAATTATGTATATGGTAGATATATGAAGTTAATAGTCACTAAACAATAGTGGTTTCTGAAAATTCCTTTTTTTTTTAATACCTAACCCTTCCAACCAAATAAAGTCAAGGTAAGCTACTAAAATCAAGCCAAGCCAAGCCAATTCACTCCAAGCTAAGCCAAGCCACGCCAAATCAAGTCAAGCCAAGCCAAATCAATTCAATCCAACCAAGTCAAATCAGGTTATGTTAGGTTGGGTAATTAGTTTTAATTGGGTAGGTATATATTGTAACTAGTTTTCAAATGAATAGAGAAGGGTAATTAGTTTAAGCTCAATGGGTATTTTGCATAAATTGCTCCATTTTATTTCTAAAGAGAAAATTGCATGAAATAATTGTCTTTAGCTGTTTTTATTGCTTGTATTATTTGATTCGTTAACTCTGTCACTAATATTAGTGATTATTGTAATTATGTTGGATATGAATGTCTTCAAAAACAAAAAAACAAAAAAAAGAAGTTAAAAACTTGTTTTCAAATATGATATTATTAAAAACACTTTATGTTGTCGTATATATTTAACTAGTCTCACCATAGGCACGCTACATATGCAACTCGTCTCAATGAGGATAATATTTTTTAAAAGAACGCATAAGTAATATATCAAAAATTTGTATTTGAGTTAGTATAAAATAAAGTTTGAAGTAAAAGTATAAGTTATTGAAAATGATGATTATTGATCTTATTTAACTAACCATATAAAGAAACTCTGCCTATAGAAGTCTTTAATCATCTCAATTAATATGTTCGACTCAAAATTTATTTCATTTTTATAACCCCATTACTTCAATTTCACAAAATATCTTACTTCCTTTTTAGTTTTCACAAGAATGTGTAAGAGTTCTTTTTAAAAAGAATAAGAAAACTAATGTTTTAGGTTAATTGCGGAAAACACAAACATGATCCGCTAACTGGCCTAAGACATCTATTTTTTTCCTGTCAAGCAAAATATAAATTATTTGTAACGACTCGATCGGTCGTTTTTGAGCTTTAGCATTCCGTTATGTGGTTTAAGGTCTTGAGTAGATTTATATCATGTATTATGGCTTGCATGTATGGTCGTTTTCGGTTGTCGAGGGATTCAGGGTTGATTTGAAAGAATGATTCTCATTTTAGAAGTTTTAAGTTGGAAGAATTGATCAAGTTTGACTTTTATGTAATTGGTCTCGGATCGGAGTTTTGATGGATCTGTTAAGTTCGGATGGTGATCTTGGACTTAGACGTATGCCCGGAATTGAATTCGGAGGTCCCTAAGATGGTTTGGCTTGTTTTGTCGAAAGTTGGCAATTTGAAGGCTTAGAAATTTCTTAAGCTTGTGACCATGGTTTGACTTTATGGCTATCAAGTTCGGATTTCGATTTTTGGTTATTTTTTAGAACTTGTAGAGTTTCATTGTAATTTTCTTCGATTCGTAATTTCGGATGTTATTTTAGTATTTTCATCGCGTGAACGAGTTCATATGATATTTATGGACTGGTGTGAATATTTGGTTTGGAGCCCCGGGGGCTCGGATGAGTTCCGGGTGCGTGTTAGAATGTTTGAATGAGTTTCAATTTTGTTGGTTTTTGGTCTAATGCTTCAGGTCTCACAAATGCGAGATCTTGTCTGCATTTGCGAACCTCGCTTTTGCGAGGTGGGCTGAGGGATTGCAGAGTTCACTTTTGCGAACTTGGGATCGCGTTTGCGATTAGGACTCCTGGGCAGGGAAGGTCGCATTTGCGATCAACTTATCGTTTTTGCAGAAGGGGAGGACTTCGCAAATGCGAAGTTTGTGTCGCATTTGCGACATCCCCTGAGTTCAGCAGGCATCGCTTTTGCGATGCATTCTTCGCATTTGCGAACCCCATATCGCATTTGCCACTCCTATAGTTGAACATAAGGGTTGAATTTCGGGACTTAACTTCATTTATCATAATTTAGAACCCTAGATTCGGTGGGAGACGATTTTGAGATTTTCATACCAAACCATTGGATAAATGATTTATATCCAATTTCAATTGTAATACATGATTGTTTATGAGATTTAACATCCAAATTATGAGATTTGAAGGGGATTTTTGGGGATTTTTTACTTTGTTTAAAAAATAAAAATTTAAGATTTGAGCGTCGATTTGGATTCGGATTAAAAAATAAAATACATATATGAATTCGTGGGGTTATGGGTAGTCGAGATCTACCTTTGAACTCGGGTTTTGACTGGGCGGGCTTGGGGTTGGCTATTGGGGAATTGTGTAATGATCTTAACTTTGTTAA
The DNA here is from genome assembly GCF_000390325.3 of Nicotiana tomentosiformis. Classification (NCBI taxonomy): domain Eukaryota; kingdom Viridiplantae; phylum Streptophyta; class Magnoliopsida; order Solanales; family Solanaceae; genus Nicotiana; species Nicotiana tomentosiformis. Next base: position 45,493,340 of record NC_090816.1, on the reverse strand, counting down.
TCAAAATTAGTTTCTCTCGCATTACTTGATGATATTAAGACACTTTGGGGTTAGATTTGAGTCGCATGGAGGTGAATTTTAAAGGAAAATCTATTTTTATGTGTTGATTTGGCCTAGTTGAGGTAAGTATTGCCTAGCTTTGTATGGAGGAAATTACCCCGTAGGATTTGGTTTAGTTGCATTATTTGGATTATATGGAAGACGTGTACATAATGTGATGAGTGTGTACACAGGTTTATATATGAAAATTGACCGATTATGACTCTTAGATTACTTATATGCATTTAATTGAAGTTGTTATTGCATGTTATATCTTTCATTGTCGAGTTTATTCTTATATGAATTTAATTGAAGTTATTATTATATGTTATATCCTCCATTATAGAGTTTATTCTTATATGCATTCAATTGAAATTGTTATCACATGGAATATCTTTCATTGTTGAGTTTACTCTTATGCCTTTAATTGTAGTTATTATTACATGTTATCTCTTCCATTGTTGAGTTATTCTTATGCATAAATTCGTAATTGTGATCATACACTTGCACATGCATACACTGTAACATGTCATCTATAATAGTCCAGGAGTATAAATCTTGATGTTCATTGATCATGTGCATGTATTCTTGTATATCTGCCTTCTGTGTGTGGATTAGACTGGTAACACATGAGTTGTTCGTGCGGATATGAGATATTGTTACTAAAGGCACGTAAATTATCCGTGCGGATATGCGATACTAATGTTATTGGCACGTGAGTTATCCGTGCTATTGTGATCGATAATATGGACACAAGATGCCATATGTATATGATTTGTGATTTGGAACTCGTGATTTGTGATAGTTGAGGTGTGGTACCTCGGGGTGATTCTTGTTGTGATTCCTCTGGCGGAACAGTTTGATGATTAGAACTGTCATTATTTTTTCTTAATTGCTTTCACTTGTGTATTATATGTGTTTTGATTATTTTGTCACATGATTACCCTTCTTTGCCATTTATTACTTTGTTTTTCCGCTTGTTAGCTTTATATTGATATTCTGCACAGGTTTATTTGTCTAGTATGTGTCTTGACTTGAATCTCATCACTACTCCACCGAGGTTAGTCTTGATACTTACTGGGTACCATTTTGGTATAGTCATACAACGCTTCTGCATATTTTTGTGCAGATTCAGGTACCTCGGAGCATGCCGGATGTTAGTTAGCTGCTTGTGATTTCTTGCGGAGACTTCAAGGTATACTTGCCATTGCGTTCGCAGGCTTCAGAGTTACCTTCTGTTGTCTTTAATTACTATTGTTTATTTGCATTCCAGAAAAGTATTGTATTTAGAGATTTTAGTATACTCGGTAGAGCTTATGACTCTGTACTACTGGTTTTGGGGTTGTATGACTGATGTTTGGTTCAGCTATGTCATTTAAATTATCATTTAATAATTTGCAGTTAAGTTGGTTAATTCTATTAATTCTCAGCATGGGTTAGGCTTACCTAGTCCTAGGGACTAGGTGCCATCACGATCCTTAAGGTGGGATTTTAGGTCGTGACATTATTCTATTTTCTGGATCAATGATAAATAGTATGGGAATGTTTCAAATAGATTAAACTAAAATAAATCTCTATTGCAAAAGAAGAACGTTGCATTTTGATTAATTTAAGCTTTTTTATTTTCGAACGAACTTTTATGTTACGACCCAATATCACACTCAGTCATAATGACACCAAACTCAACATGTTAGGTAAGCCCAACAGTATACGTCACTTCTATAAATAGAAACCAACAGAAATGATGAACGAAATAGCTAAAAAAGTTTAATTCAACCATCTCACAGACTGATAGTACAAGTCACAGGCTACTAAGAACAAGAGTACAACTAAAGATTAAGGAAAGATACATCATCCATTTGAAATCTACATAAACAGAAATATAAATTCTAAACTACTACGAACAAATGGTAGCTTGTATCTGGAGAACTGGTACATCTTAAGGGTCACGTACTCCTCAGTCGCTCATCGCTGAATATCTGCACACAGGGTGCAGAAGTGTAGTATGAGTACAACTGAACCCATGTACTCAGTAAGTATCTTGACTAACCTCGGTGAAGTAGTGATGAGGTTTTTAAGTCAAAAGATACTCATTAATATAACACGTGCAGTTAAATTTAAGTAGAGAGAACAATTGAAAATAACAATATAGATAGCAAGAATAATGATCAGGTTCCTCAATATCACAACCAACCATTTTCTTAACAATTCAAGTCGAGGGGGTTAAGGCAATAACCAATAACAACATAGTTAATCCAAAAATTCACAATAAGAGGAATATGTTCAGGACATCAAATCAAATGGCACGGTAACACACTTCGTGCATTTATCTCGTCCTCACAAACTGTATGCATGTATGTCAAATCAAATTGCACGGCAATACCCTTCATACATTTATCTCATCCTCACCAAGCATATGTATAACAATACCAACCAGGTAGACAGAATACCAATAACACTAATAATGAAATAGAATGTACACAGATAACAGTAATAAAGAAGGCAGAATCATATGGATAATGTAACAGACAAGGTTAGAGGCACAAAAGTAACAATGGCAAATAAGGTAGGAGAACATAGATTTCAATAACTAACAAGGTAGAAGGTTTAAGAACAATTTCATTTACTTCCTGGAAATAGAGCCACAGGTTGAATGATGATAGTTTAGATGTCAGACCCCACAGTGTAACTGGTTAAGAAGTTAATCGCAATAGGTATAGAATTTATCACTGTAGTTTTGGACATAAAAGAGCCTAAGGGCAAAATACCTAGGAGTCAGAAACATTTGATATTACCAAAGATGTATTTTTCGTACAACTCATGCATATGACTAAGAAGATATGATGTACGAAATGAGAACCAATAGCAACCAATATTGAATTTCAGGGAATGATTTTAAGTTTAAACTTTTCCAAATCAGTACTAAAAAGTACTACGTTAGTAAGTTACTATAAGAAGCAGCTATTATTGTGAGATAAAAGATATGACAGTTCCCCCTTAGGTATGTGATTTAGTGTTTACCCTGGATATTTATAGGCTGATATAATTTTGAAGTGTATAGAAAGTCTGGGGTTAGATATTCCAATTTCGTTTAAGACAGATGAGATTTCCCTAAGTGTGATCCATGTACATAATTTAAAAAAATAGTATGTGGCCGTATAATAGGGTCGGATGGTGAGGGAAGTTAGGAATAATCTTATGCTTCCCTTTAGTTATTCAAAGAAGAACAAGAAAACATGATGCTAGCAGGTGATTAGTAAAAGAATAGTAAGTAAGTTTCGAGTAGTTTACAATGAATTAGCAATTTCAGCATAGCTAGTAGAGGTACAATTTGATTTACATAGCCATGTTAATACTAGTGAGTGGGTAACAGTTGGAAATATCGAATGCGTATTAGAACCCACAAAGTTTAAGTTAAACCCGAAGTACAGTGACGGTGGAAGGAAAAAAGATCAACTAGACAGTAATAGAGCAAACTATAGAAGAACAACATTTAAGAGTTATCGAATAGGGATTTCTCCAAGATTGACAGTGTAAGCAGAGTTAAATCATTAAGATTGTGTATGATAGTTGTCAATACATTAGCTTTCTGTTTATGTAAGTAATTTAGTTTTTTCTAGTAAGAAAGATTGCTTGGAAGTAAGTCGCAAGATGAGTCATTATTGACATAAAGTGCAAATAATTACAGAAAATAAGGAAAGTTATTCGGATCCCAACAAAATAGAAGGATCTGCAAGTATAAAACATTAACCTTTGGTCTAAGGGGGAGATATGAAAGTCGTCAGTACGTCCAGCTGGAGATTTGAAATCCGAAAAGTTAGCATGAGATTAAAAAAAAACTCAATTTAGTAATGAGGGAAAAATGATATAATTACCACAAAGAATGTGCATAGTGTGTGTAAGAAACACGAAGTGAGTAGAATGATCGTCGAGCTTAGTTATTGTTGATATAACGATCACAAAAAACCTGCAAAATCATGCCTAGTTATGTATCACGAGGGTAGTGTCATTGCACGAGACTCTAATATTCGGTGTACTAGTTAAAGACTTAGCTCTCATCAATGCTATAAGTATTTTCAAGAAGTACCTTAAAAAGATAAACAAGTATGGGAAGTATAGCTCATGAATGAGGCAGGCAAGAGAACTACGGTGAAAGAAGTTTACTGCTTAGCCAAGCTAGGAGTTTGACTTCTAGATGGTGGAGTTGTTGTCCAGAACAATACTTGTTCCTCATTAGTAGCCGAAGTGAAGGAGAAATAGTTTGATGATCCCTACTTGTTGCAGCTAAAAGAGGGGATTCACAAGCATAGAACGATGGCTTTTGAATAAGGGGGATATGATGGTACTTTGAGGTACCAAGACGGATTGTGTGTTCCAGACATAGATGGACTTAGAGAGGAAGGATCATGTTAGAAGCCCATAATTCTAGGTATTCTATCCACCTATGTTACCCAAAGATGTATCATGTTCAAGGAGATTTATTGGTGGAACGACATGAAAAAGAACGTCGCAAACTTTGTGGCCAAGTGTCCAAATTGTCAGCAAGTGAAAATCGAGCAGCAGAAAGCCCAGTGTTTTACCATAGAATACACATATTCTTTAGTGGAGATGGTAAATATGGACTTTATAACATGATTATCTTGCTTATTTTGAAATCCTGATTTGATTGGGTGATTGTAGATCGACTTACCAAGTCAGCGCACTTCTTGCCAGTAAAGACCACAGATTCAGCAGAAGATTATGCTAAGTTATACATTCAGGAGATAGTCTGATTGCATGGGACTCTGTTGTCCATCATTTCAGATCGTGGTGCTCAGTTTCCAACGAACATTTAGAAGTCCTTTCAGAAAGGATTAAGACAAGAGTAAACATCAGCACCGTTTTTTATCCTCAGAAAGATGGCCAGGCAGAGCACACTATTCAAACATTTGAGGATATGTCCTTGATTTTAAAGGTAATCGAGATGATCACATACCTCTCATTGAGTTTGTTTATAATAACATCTACTACGAAGCTCTGTATGGGTGAAGGTGTAGATCGGCAATTGGTTGGTTCGAAGTTGGCGAAGCAGAGTTTTTGGGACCCAATTTGGTCTATTAGGATATGGAGAAAGTCAAGTTGATTTAAGAGCGTTTGAAGATGGCTCAGAGTAGCCAAAAGTCCTATTCAGACGGCGGTATTGAGGCCTATATTTTCAACGTGATGATTGGGTATTTCTAGAAGTTTCGCCTATGAAAGGTGTTATAAGATTTGGGAAGAAAGGAAAGCTCAGTCCTAGATACATCGGGTCGTATAGGTTCATATGAAGGATTGAGCAAATAGCTTATGAGTTAGAGTTGCCACAAGAATTGGCGGCTGTACACCCAATATTTCACGTGTCATGTTATAATATTCACATTTCTAGTATTCAGATCTCATGTCACGATATTTATGTTTTCAGTATTCAGATCTCATGTTATAACATTCATTTCAATTTAGTACTCAGATACTCATATTAGTCCATTACTCAGATATTCTTGCCAGCTTAGTACTCAAATATTGATGTCAGTTCAATGCTTAGATATCATGTCAGTTCAGTACTCAAATATTCGTGCCAATTCAGTATTCATATATCCATGTTAGTTCAGTATTCACGTATCCATGATAACAAATATTCACGTATATGTTTCATGTCATGCGTATTATGATTCCCTGTGAGGCTTGAGTTATGCTTTGTTAGCTGGCAGGTGTTTTGGAGAAATGTTGAAGGTAACTAATCTTTTCATTCAGATCTTATATTATAATCTCCATGTCTTTCAGTATTCAACCAGTTCAGTATTTATTCAGTTCAGCACCTATTCAGTTCAATATCTCAGCAGTTCAAAAATCATGTATTCATTCAATTTAGTATGCATGTGTTCATCACATTTCATTGTTCACATGTTTCCATCAGTCTTGTTTAAGGTCTAGAGTTTGTCATAGTTACAATCAGGATAATCAATCGAGGATGAATGATCTCAAGGGGGAGATAATGTAACACTCCGGAAATTTAGATTAGGTGTGGATGTGTTAAATGAGTATTAATGTGACATTTTAGGCATCTGAAGTCCTATCGGGATGAATATGGGTGGAAATAGTTGTTTTAGAGTCAAGACGGAGAGTGAGGTGCATAAGATTCGATAGAATCGACTAAGTTTATGAAAGGTTTGTCTTCTAGTCTTAAATAGTACAAGGCCATAAAAACTCACAACCTTAGACAGTGCAAGGCCATGAAAACTCACAGCCTTAGACAGTGCAAGGCCATGAAAACTCAAAGCCTTAGATAGTGCAAGACACTATCCAGAGCATTAACTTTAGCGCCCCTGACGATACAAGGCCATGTAGTTGTGGCGCCTCTGGTGGCGCCTTGCACTGTTATTTTTGGCGCCTCTGATAATGTCCCACGATGACGATGTTTATTCGAGCCACTTTTATTTCCTCCTCAATTTTGGTACGTGTACACTTATTTAAACCCTACCCCGTTCCCTACAACCCCAAACATGTAGATTTATTCTAGAAAGGGGAGCTCTCAAGAACCCAACTTCCTCCAAGGTCCCTCCATCATCCAAGGTAAGTTCTAATGATGATTATAAATTAATTTTAGTTCTCCAACTCCTTATTAACATGGGTAAACCCTTCAAATCATTAGATATTCAATCGAGACATTATTGTTGAGAAAAAAATCTTAGAACTCGAATTCAAGCGGATTGAACTTGAAAAAGGCAATGTTTCTAACCCCCCCCCCCCCAATCATTTATAGTTGTGAATTGATGAATTCTTGGGAGAATAGTTAATGGGTTTGATAACGAGAATAATATGAACTATGCTAGGGTTTTGCGTTGTTGACTTAAGATTGTTGTAAACATTCGGGTGATGAGAGATGGTAGTAGTTACATATATTTGGGATTGTAGAATCAACTAGAAGTAGTAGAATGAGAATTAGGTGAAGAAAATACCATTAATAAGGGTGTTGAGGCTTTACGCCATAAGGTGTTTGATACAATTCCCCAGTGACTAAAACATGAGCATTGGTGTTAAAATATTGGTTCCTCTTGATATATATTGACATAGATTATCGTTGAAAGAGGAGACGAATATTGTGATACGCTTAAAAAGGCCAGAGTCAAGGTATGTGAGGCTAACTCTCTTTACGTTTGGGAATGTTTATGATTCTCCCTACGTCTCATTCTTTATGACTATTACGAATTGCCTCAGAAAGTAGTTATGCCTCAATTCCATGAATAGTTATAGAACTTCTATTCTCTAGATGACATAGTTTCATACTTCGTTCAATATCCTATGAGTATGAGTTATGACAAATCAGTTTATTATGAATACATGTCTCAGTCTAGTTCTATTCAACATTCGAGCATCATGTAACTCAGTATGGTTCAATATTTCAATATCATGTATTACCGTATGATTCTCAGCTCCTGATTTCAAATCCCTACATGTTGAACACATGTATTTGGGCCCGAGGTCGCAATTTATGCTTTATGCATCTTTGGACCTGATGTTGTAGTTTATGCTTTATGCATCTTTGGGCCTGAGGCTGCAATTTATGCTTTATGCATCTTTGGGTCTGAGGCCGCAATTATGTATAAGTATACTTGGGTCCAAGGCCGCAACTTGTGAACATATATATTGGGCCATAGGCTGCAATTTATTTATTCGGATAAATAGGTGGTTCATCATTCAGAAGAGCAAGTATTCATATCGTTACTTCCTTTATTCAGTTTAGTTATTAGTTATTAGTTATCAGTTCGGTTATCAGTCATCAGTTGTCAATTCAGTTATTAGTTATAAGTTATCAATTTAGTTTCAGTTTCAGTATTTACAGTTCTTTCTTTCAGTTTCTTTACATACCAGTGCAATTCAAATATACTGATGTCCATTTTGCCCGGGGCCTACATCTCACGATGCATGTAATGATTTATAGGTTGACGATTCAAAGCGCTAGGATTCTCGTACCTGCTATTTGGTGAACCCTAGTTCTTTCGGGCATTATCATTACTTTATAGTCTTTCAGTATTTAAAAACAATCAGTGTTTTCAGTACTTCATTATAGGCTTTATAGACTAGAGTAATAGTTAGACAGAGTCGTAGGCTTTTTGTGTTAAGCAATGTTGGCTACAGATGTGTTTCTGTCACAACCCCAATCTCCCACCTTAGGATGTTGTGATGACACCTAGTCTTTAAGACTAGGTAAGCCTAACATACATTGAGAAATAACATAAATAATAATAAAACCTCAATTTAACCATTAAACTATCACAATAAAACTCAACTGTACAGCCGTCAACAACTTCCCAAAACCTGGTGGAACAAAGTCATAAGCTCTACAAGAATGTTCTAATAGTATCGGAATATAATATTGTTTTGAAACAAGAAATAAACAGTAGGATATCTAAAAAGCAGAAGGTGACTTCGAGGCCTACGAACGTCAGGCAGGTATACCTTGAAGTCTCCGAAAGTAGCTAATCAATCACTGGCATCCAGCACGGACAAATGTACCTAGATCTGCACAAAAAAAATATGCAGAAGCGTAGTATGAGTACACCACAATGGTACCCAATAACTATCAAGCCTAACCTCGGTAGGGTAGTGGCGAGGCCAGATCAAGACACCTACTAAGAGAAAAGAAACTAAACAGAGTATATCATAATCTAAATATGGGAATCGAGGAAGTGAATGACAAGTACACACTTCAATAATGTAAGTTAACAACGGAGATTTAAGAAATAAAGGCAACTAGGAGTAAACGCACGATGAAACAACAAGGAGGCAAATACGGATAATTACAAGTAAAACATTGAAGAAACAATAAGAACTGTTCAACCAATATGCCCTTTTCAACATGGAATGTACAACAAGAATCATATCCTAGGTACCGCCTCGTATTCATATTTCACGATTTCAATCACAATCTTTCCATATATCACCGCGTGAGCCTTACATTTAGTTTAAAAATTATTTTTCCGAAATAGCTACACGTGTTTTAGCCCACCTTATCTTACCAAGTGGCGTCAAGTAATTCCCTTACTAGCAACACGTGTATTAAGCCCACCTTGTCTCACCGCATGCGTATCAACCCTTATCGTTATACCACCGTATGTGTATTAATATCACAAAACAATAACAACTCGCACCAAAAGTGCCCACATGCCACAACTTGCCAAAATCAACAATACCAATATTTCCATAACAAATAGCACATGGCGCAACCACAATGTATACACGAATCCCAACAATGACATAATGAATGAGAAATACTCAACAAGGAAAGATATCTCAAAAATCAACAATTTCAACCTCAATGTGATAATAGTTTTTACCATTTCAGCATCAATAACCCAGCAAGAAAGTAATTCCCACGAGATAACAACTTCAAGTAAGAGTAATGCAACAATAAAGAGGTAATAAGACAATAAGGAAGCTAACAACTTCAACTAGAGCATATGAGAGCAAATATAACAAGTAAAAGGTAGAGCAAGTGCTAACAATGTCAATAAAGCATGCAAGAGTAGATTAAAAATGAAAGATATAACATGTTATGACAATTTAATTAAAGGTATGGAAAGAGTCTAAATAACCTAAACTGGTTAAATACCACATATAGCTCGTGTACGTACTCATCACCTCGCGTACACGTCTTCCACATAACGCAAATAGCACAATCAACCCAAATCCTAAGGGGTAGCCTCCCCCCCCCCCCCACAAAGTTAGGTAAGATACTTACCTCAACTGGGCCAAATTAACTCTCGAATATAGTTTTCTCCCTAAAATTTGCCTCCACACGGCTCAAATCTAATAAAAAATGACTTAATAATATCAAACAATGCAGTAGAAACTAATTACAATAGATAAAACTATGATCTTTATGTATTTATCAAAAAGTCAACAAAAATTAACCTTGGGCTCGCCCGATCGCAATCCGTGTCCAAGGGTAGATTCTGACTACCCATAACCCCACGAGTCCATATATGTATTTTATTTTCAAATCCGAGTCCAAATCTACTCCCAAAACTCAAATCTTCATTTTTCAAAACATTGACAATTGTTTTCAATTTTGCTCTTTGATTCTCATAAATCTGATGTTAAATCTAAGATATAATCATGAAATATAGTTGAAAATTGATTAGAACCACTTATCCAATGTTTGTACGTGAAAATTCTCTCTCCAAATCGCCTCCTACCGAGTCTAGGATTCTAAAATGAGAGAATATAATAAAAAATACCGACTCCTAGCCCTTTTGTTTAGCTGCAGATGTCGCATTTGCGACTATGGGTCTGCAATTTCTAACTCTCCCAATTGCAAAGTAAGGCTCGCAATTGTGGCCACTGACAGCCTAAGGTGACTTTGCAAATGCGACAATGGGTTCGCAATTGAGAACCATGTCCCATTCGCAAATGTGACAATAATTATCGCAATTGCGAAACTACCCCACTTTGCCTAACTTCGCAAATGCGAACTAGGTATCGCAATTGCGATACCTGAGCCTACCCTGTCATGTTCGCAATTGCGATGCTGGTGCTTGCAATTGCGATAACTGCAGCACCAGGAACCTATTTCCAGTTCAAACTATTCTGAATCACGTCTGAAACTCATCTAAAACCTCAGGACTCCAAACCAAACATTCATACAAGTCTAAAAATATCATATGAACTCGCTTGCACAATCAAAACACAAAAAAACATCTAAAACTACAAATCGAACATCAAAACGCATGAATTTCAAAGAAAAGTTCAAGAACTTCTAGAATTGCAACCAAGCGTCCAAATCCTTTAAAATCAACTCCAAATGACACTAAATATTTGTAGACAAGTTCTAAATAGCATAACTGACCTATTCCAAGTCCCAAAACTAAATTCCTAACCCGATAGCCAAAGGTCAACCTGCGGTCAAACTTCTAAACTTCAAATTGCCAATTTCTAGCAAAACAAAACAAATCAACCACGGACCTCCAAATTTGATTCTGTGCATATGCCCTAATCCAAAATCACAATACGAAGCTATCATGGCCATCAAAATACCATTCTGGGGTCATTTTTACAAAAGTCAAAGCTTGATCAATATTTCTAACTTAGGCTTCTAATACAAGAACCAAAGGGGCCATATCAACCCAAAACTTCCCCGGAACGAAACCAATCAACCCCGTAAGTTATAAAACCAAAATTACACATGTGTGAAGTATAAAAAGGGAAAACAAGGCACAAATACATAAAACACTTGGTCGGGTCATTATAGTTTCATACTTATGTTAGTATTTTTGCACTTTGATTTATATCATTCAGACTTTCAGTATACCAATATGTGTTAGTTTATCTTCCGTATTTAGTATGTTATGATATCACATGTTGATTCAGTCAGCCAGTTGGTTCGCTCGGTCACTTGAAGTCAGGAACCGAGTGCCATGTTACATCCAAGCCCAGGTTCCGGGCATGACAAAATAGATATAACAATTTCAATTTGTGATTACTTCACCACGAAGTATCCTTCTAATGCAACCACAAGAACAAGAAAGAGAAACTAGCAAGCACTTCTGGTTTCTTGGCACTAGAATCACTTTAAAGTACTTTAAATCAATTAGGGTTGATATGAAACCCCTAGGAGAGTATTTTACAGAACTTAAACCACTTAAAAAAAACCTCCCCCATACGAGGTGGTACCACCACAAAATTAGCAACCACAAGAAGAACAAGAAACTCATTAGCACCACGAATTCCCGACAATTGATTTGTGTTATTTGTCCTTTATTTGGGTCTTGAATCATGAGAGAACTTTGGGAGAAGGTTTGTAGGTGTCCAAGGTATGGAGAGAGTGAAGATGTAAATATCTATCTATTCTATTGTCGTATTGACAAACGGTTCAATTCATTGGATACTAGACGCGTAGAACTTCAATTCTGTGGGTGGATGATAAGTAGGGATTTTAACCTATTATTTGCTTTCTTTTACTTGTGTTTTAGGCCAAAAATGCTTGAAGGTATTCCCAAAAACTAATGAAATATGCTTGCTTGCAGTAATTGTTCAAAATGAGCCAAAGGAATCAAAATCAATTCACAAAGGAGTCAAACGTTGAATAAAAACCAAGACTGAGCAATGGGGTTTGAAGTGCGGACTGCATAAATATTATGCAGTCGCAAAAGCCATGATGCGGTCCGCAAGAGGGAGATTCAGAGAGTGTGATTTTGGGCTAAATAATGAGCGCGGACCGCACCAAAAATGTGAGGTCGCAAAAGTCGTTGTGCGCCCGCAATAGAAATTACATGGACCGCGATGACTCAGATTCAGAGAGCTGACAACTTGAGCAAAAGAGAGAAGTGCAGACCGCACCATAATTGTGCGGTCGTGGAAGTTCCTTGTGCGGTCACGATCAAAATTATGTGGTCTGCAAGATGAAGAATCAGAGAGTTGATTTCAAGCCAAACTCAAGCAAGTGCGGACAACATCACTTTTATGCGGCTGCATAATTTGGAGCGCGGCCGCACTTAGAATTATGCGGTCCGTGAAAGTTTAGCTCAACCCAAATCCAAAAGAGAAGAACACAGACCGCATCAGAATTATGCGGCCGCGAAAGCAATAGTGCGGCCGTACTCAGAATTACGCGGCCGCACAACCTCCGCAGGGATATTTTTATCATATATTTTTAGCTTAGTATAAATAGAACTTTTTGTCATTTTTAGGGGATGTTATTTTTGGTATGAGCACCTGAGACGGCTGACTTTTCTGTTTTCAAAAATTTTGTACTAGATTCACTTCTTAACATTAGATTTTCATTCCATAAATTAATATTATGGATTTTATCTTTATTTCATCTTTAATTTCTGTTATTTTCATGAGTAGCTAAACCTATAGCTAGGGTTGTGACCTAACCCTAGTGTAGGTATTTAATGGGTATTTGATTTTAGGGCTTGAATGTGAATGGGTTAGTGATATTTAGCCTAGCTCTTGCTAGAACTCAAGAGTTAATGGTTGCAAACATTGATTCATGCTTTATGACTTAGTCTCTACTTGAGAAAGATGGACTAAGTCTAGAAAATCTAGGTTAACAAGGAATTGGGACGAACTCAAGAAATTGATAGCCCCAATTAAAGGGTTAAACCTAGAGATAGTAATACCCAATTTGAGCTAATATCACTTGATTTGCATGAATACCTATTTGGACTTGAGAAAGCCAAATTGGGCAAAATCATTCAAACTACCGAGAGGTATAGAGTAAGTACCCGGGTGTGATAGCTATATTATAATCCCAACTAATCAAGCTTGCCCTAGATTTTGCTACCCGTTAGATATCCACCTAGGTAGAAGTCACTACCCTAGTCTCGTTAAACATTTGAAAAACAACAACAAAAATATTGTCCTTAGTTTTAATTATTGCAATCTTTAGAGTAAAGTTAGAAGTAGAAATCAAACCCAAACGTGTGAAAGCGTAATTAGATTCAAAACCCGCATCTAGCTTAGATATAAACCTAATCCCAAACATTAACTCCCTGTGGATTCGATCCCGACCTAGTTAGGTTAAAACTGCATCGACCACCCTCGCTACTCAATAGTAGTGTAGGCTTGTACCCAATCAATTTTTGGAGCCGTTGCCGGGGAGTGAAATGGATTTATCTATATATCTATGTATTTGTATATTTTGTCTTTCTTTCCTTCCGAGTCATTAATTTTGTTTGTGAATTGCTTTTAGGTGCAAAATTGCCCTTAACAACGAGCCCCTCAGAAATTTACCATTGGGGTAGGAGGTAGATGACGATCAAGTGGATGAGGTTCATCCTGAGCCTCAAGTAAACAAGCGAGGTCGACCGCCTCCACTTAGAGCAGCGCACCGAGTGTTGCCGAATAAGGGCTATGCAAGTGCAATAGCCCCCCCCCCGGATTAAGGTGGGCAACTTCCAAATTACTAACGTGATGCTTACACTGCTTGAGTAGCGAGGTTTCTTCACCGGAGCTCTATACCAAAATGCCTACAAGCATCTCAAGGGTTTTGTCGATGATTATTGGGGGAGCAAGCAAACAAATATCACCAAGGATGCACTGCGGTTAAGGTTGTTTCCCTTTTCTTTATGGGGAAAGGCTTTGGACTGGTTATAGAGATTGCCCAATCATTCCATCCACACTTGGGATGAGTTGGCCGAGAAGTTCATTGCCAAATTCTTCTCTCCGGGGCACATGGCTACACTAAGGGATGAAATTTTATCTTTCAAACAAGAGCCAATGAGCCATTGCACGAGATTTGGGAAAGATATCGCACCATGGTCAAAGAATGCCTGAACAATGATATGACCGAGGCCATGATCCAACAAACCTTCTACAGGGGGATCAACACAAGAAATCAGTGTGTGGTAAATCAACTCGCTGGGGGTAACTTCATGAACACACCTTATTCTGAAGCTTGTGAAATCTTGGAAGAGATGGCGAACACCTCTTCGGCGTGGCAAAGTAGAGCCAATGTTCCTCAGGGTGGCCCAAATGTTATTCACCTACACAAGGAGCTACATGATCATGGGCAAGCTATTGCGGCATTGACAACCACCACGAACCAATTGGCCAAGGCTCAGCTTCAACAGGTTCAAGGGTCGAAACAGGTGAATGTTATGGAAGGGGTAAACATGATGGTAAACAAGAGACATCAACGAGGTCAACAAGTACAAAACCATCCGGAACAATTTGAGCAAAGTAATAGTGGGTATAATCAAGATGATTCATATGATGAGCAAGATGAAGAGGTTCAATATGTCAACAATTATCAAGGTCAAAGAAGCAATGCTCCAAATCAATAACAATGGAGATTACAAGGAAACTGGAACAACCAAGACCACTAAGGAAATTGGAGTGGTAGCAACAACAATAATCAAAGCAATTGGGGGTAATCAAGGTAATCAAGTCAATTGGGGAGGAAATAATCAAGCTAATTGGGGTGGCAACAATCAAAGCAATTAGGGGAACAACAATAATCAAGGGGGTTGGAACAATAGCAATCAAGGAAATCGGGGGTCGGGCTTTCAGAGGCCCCCGATGTATCAACAACCAAACAACTCGCCTCCATATCCGTCGCAAGGTCCTAGTTCTTCCAATAGTGAAATGGGACGGATTGAAAACATGTTTAAGCAAATGATGGAGAAAAACGTCGACTTTGATGCCCAGTTAGCCTCCCACAACACTTCTATCCGCAACTTGGAGGTTCAACTTGGCCAAATTTCTCAAGCTTTAAATACTCGCCCAAAGAGGGCACTACCTAGTGATACGGTGGTGAACCCGAAAGGTGAGAATACGGGGAATGCAATGGCCGTGACAACAAGAAGTGGGAGAGGTGGAGTTGCTAGTACCTCAAACCAAAGAAGACATGTGGGTGATGATGTGTTGGTGCAAGATGATGATGAGCCAAGCAATGTTGTTCAGGCTAATGAAGAAGCAAGGATTGATATTGATGAAAATGTGGAGAAGATGCAAGAAGAAGTGAACCCGTCTAGGGAGCACATGACTGACATGCCGGAACCGGTAGTGCCAACTAAGGTACCAATGCCAGGGCCTCCTCCTCCATACCCTCAAAGACTTGCAAAGCAAAACAATGAGAATCAATTCAAGAAATTCATTGATATGATGAAAAGTTTGTCCATAAATGTGCCGTTGGTTGAAGCCTTAGAACAAATGCCGGGATATGCCAAGTTCATGAAGGATTTGGTAACAAAGAAGAGATCAATGAATTGTGAAACGATCAAAATGACACATCAAGTGAGTGATATGGTGCACTTCATGGCTCTAAAGTTGGAAGACCTCAGTGCTTTCACAATCCCGTGCACTCTTGGGAGTGCTGATTTCGCCAAAGCTTTATGTGATTTGGGGGCAAACATTAACTTGATGCCCTATTTTGTGTTCAAAACGTTGGGGATTGGGAAACCAAGACCCACATCCATGAGGTTGCAAATGGCGGATCGGACAATGAAAAGGCCATTGGGGAAAATTGATGATGTGTTAGTTAGGGTCGACAAGTTCATCCTTCCCACATATTTTGTGGTACTTGACTGTGAGGTTGACTACGAGGTGTCAATCATTGTAGGGAGACCTTTCCTTGATACAGGGAAGGCCTTAGTTGATGTGGAAGATAGAGAGCTCACCTTCCGGGTGGGCGATGAAAAAGTGGTGTTCCATGTTTGTAAATCAATGAGGCAGCCAAATAGCAACGAGGTGTGTTCGTTTGTGGACCTTGTGACCAAAGTAATTGTTGATGACACAAGTGCTGTGATAAATGTGGAAGATACCTTGGAAATTGTGTTGTTGAATCATGATGAGGATGAGAAGGAAGGCTTTGTAGAATGTGTCAATGCTTTACAAGGAATGGGATCATATACTTATAAGCCCCGAAAACTTTCCTTGGATCTTGAAAACCGGAAGACTCTACCAACAAAGCCCTCAATCGAGGAGCCTCCCACCTTGGAGTTAAAGCCTTTGCCTTCACACCTCAGGTATGAGTTTCTAGGCCCTTGTTCCACTTTACCTGTTATTCTTTCCTCGTGTTTGACTAACGTGCAGGTAGATGCCACTCTTGCGATGCTTCAAAGGAGGAAGAAAGCAATAGGTTGGACATTGGCGGATATTCGGGGTATAAGCCCCACCTTTTGCATGCACAAAATCATTTTGGAGGAGGATGCCAAACCCTCTGTGGAACATCAAAAACGATTGAATGAGGTCATACAAGAGGTAGGGGTGTCAATGATTCGGTTCGGCCGGTTATTTTATAAAATTTATACCATACCAATTTTTCGGTTATTCTATTATGTATAACCAAAATTAGACTTTTCGAAACCGTCCCAATCATGTCAGTTTCTCTTCGGTATTGGTACAGTTTCGTTAATTTTCAGTATTTTTTTAAATATCATGTAAAATTCACTAGTAGAAGTAGAATGCAATAACATATGTTCTTTTATAGGACTTAGCAAAACTCTTTAGGCATTTTTACTTTTTAAAGGGTGATGAATTAAAAAAAATAAAAGATGGCTAGAGTATAGATCCATCAACTATTCTACAACAACATAAAAGAAACCAAGCAAAGGAAAAAAATATATAAATCACACGAGTGGAAAGATATTAACCAAGATGGGACTCAAGAATAAAGTTTATAGAAGATTAAATATTCAAAAAGATAAATTAAAATCATATGAAAGGAAATATACTCAATACATTGTAGTTTGCTACTCATAATCGCTAGAATACTTTGTGTCTTGCTAATGAAGATACTTGAAATAACTTAGTTTAAGTAGAAGTAGCATAATAGGTTTCAGCAATTAGTATTTTGAGCTTAATTACTTGTTGGCTTGTAACAGTTTTCATAATTCCAAGGCTCAAAGAAAAATTTAATGCATTATTATTTTTAAACTTACTATATAAATATATTTTTCACATGTAAAAGTTATTCGGTACGGTTCGATAATTTTTGGTTTATTTTCATAAAAATAAAAAACCTACCCTAATTATCGGTGCGATTATAGATTTCCTACGGTTTCTTTAATAGAAACCTAAAAATCGGTTCGGTTCGGTTCGGTTTAGTCGGTTTTCGAATATCCATTGACACCCCTAGCAAGAGATAGTAAAGAAATAGATCATCAAGTGGTTGGATGCCGGGGTGGTTTACCCCATTTTTGATAGTTCGTGGACCTCGCCGGTGCAATGTGTCCCAAAGAAAGGGGGCATGCCTGTGATTACAAATGACAAAAATGAATTGATCCCTACAAGATCTGTCACCGGGTGGAGAGTATGCATGGATTATAGAAAGCTCAACAAAGTTAAGCGGAAAGACCATTTTCCGCTTCCATTTCTTGATCAAATGTTGGATAGGTTAGCCGGATGTGCTTATTATTGCTTCTTGGATGGATATTCCGGATATAACTAGATTCTTATTGCACCTAACTGGTTGTGAAGTGTATGCATGAATTGGGTGTGCAGTGCAAAAAATTAACAAGACAAAAATTGGCCAAGTTGTGAAATTATGCGGACCGCGCCAGAATTATGCGGACAGCACAAGCCCTTCGCGGCCACACAATTCTGTGTGCGGTCGCACAGCTGAAAGATGAAAAATTCCAACTCTCTGAAGCTTGGCCTGACAAAATCCATTAAGGATTCGCGGCCGCGATCAAAATTTCGCAGACCGCACAGATTGTGCGGCCGCAACTATTTTTATGCGGATCGCGTCATTGAATCATCTGCTAAGTTAGAAAAGGTAAAGAGTGCGGACCGCACCAAAATTATGCGGCCGCACTCAGGTAAGTCGGTGGGCCAACATGGTCAGAGTATAAATAGGACTTTTTGAGACTATTCACACTTTACACACTGTGACCTCTCAAGCTAGACTAAAGCATAGTGCATTCTTTCTTGTTTTCAATCTCATCCCATTTTCATCAAGTGTTGATTTCCTACTACATTTCATTACTAGTATGTTGATTTCAATGAATTAATTTCATCCTTTTTTTTTCTCTTTGTTTTAGTTTTCGTTTTATCTAGGGTTAGATTCATGCCAAAAATGTCAAATTGATGCTGATTCTTGCTTAGAAGCATGTGGGTAATGTTTGAATGCATAATGGGGGATGGGGTTAGTAGCTTTTATTGTTTAATTACCACAAATCATGCCTAATTAGTGAAAACCCTAGTATTAATCGTACTTCAGTGCCGCTCTGATTTGAATTTCGTGGCCGCACACATTTTTGTACGGTCTGTGCTAGGGTATGCGGCCGCATACAAAATTGTATATCTGTGATACCCTAGGTTGAAGGCACTTTTCATTGCTAAGTTTGTGTGGTCCGCGGTTGGTTTTTGTGGCCGCACTCAATTTTGTGTGGTCCGCACAATTAAACTTTAGAGACCCAACCAATTGATTATGCGGCCGCACTCAATCTTGTGCGGTCCGCGATAGGTTTTCGCGGCCGCACTCAAAAGTATGCGGTCTGCACTGAGGTAACTTCAGAGAACCAGTAGTTTGAACGTGGGATCTCCGCGACCACACTCAATTTTGTACGGTCCGCGATGGGTATTATGCGGCCGCACTCATTTTTGTGCGGTCCGCGATGGGCAGTCCGTGGCCGCAGTCACTTTTGTGCAGTCCGCACTGCCCTATTATGAGAAGCAGTGTCTTTCTTTTCAACTGTAATTCAATAACACATGTTGAACCCCAATTCTAACTGACTTTCACTACTTGTGTGTTGCAGACAATGGTGCGTTTCCGTGGTCGAGGTGATACTTCAAAAGGGAGAACAGAATCCTCCCGAGGCCAGGGTAGAGGAAAACCTAACATGCCACTATTAGTCCTGAAAGTCTTGGGCAAAAAGACTACTCTTAGTAGACTAACTCCGGACTTCTCAGACACCAGTGAATACCTCTCATTCCGGGAAACTTTTGAGGGGGATTCTATACAACCACAACCGGGGGCACAATCACAACAATTCACAGAGAGACTCCGTTTAGTCAATGAACCTACCTCCTCCTCTAGTTCTTCTGATGGCTCAGAGGGAGGTAGTCAGGCATCTAAACCATCTTCCCCACCTTCTACAACACTTGCCACAACAGCTACCTCGATCAATTTAGATGATGATGATAAGGTCCCGGATGACGGGAGAGGGGGTGACAACAATTGTGAGAGGCCTGGCTAGATCAGGGAAGCCAGAGGTGTGGGCTGATAGATTTGTAAGTGAGAAGGCGTATGCAAAATTTCGGGAATGGTGGCCCCAAAGGTCACTCACTCTTGAGCAACAATTCATAACCAAAGACCTAAGTCAACACAATCCGAATGTCCTAAAGCAATTTACAGAGAGAAAAAGGATAGAAATGGTTCACCGACCGGTTGCAAGATGCCAATGAATAACCCGTCAAGGAAATTTATGCCAATGTTTCCCACATCAAAAAAGGTACAACGGCGACGAAGGTTCGTAACTTGAAAATTAGGTTTGACGGCCACACACTGAACAAATATGTAGGGCTTGAAGAGGTCGAGGCAGTGCAACACCTGGAGAAGCTAGCCTTGGGTGATGCAGTTCGCCCATGGCTAGCTGAGATACTTGCTATTTCGGGGACAACACCTGCATGGCTCACAACAGGAGTTCAAATTGTCAGAGCCACCCTTAACTTTGAAGCAAAAGGGTGGAAAACATTCGTGTGCAGCCATCTTGACCCGTGCCAACATGAGAATGTCCTTCCACTCCCCCGGGCAGTATTGGTAGCTTCCATCATGGCAGGCTATCCTATTAATGTAGGAAACTTGATATCCTACAACATCTCCAATGTAGTCCAGAAAGAAGAAAGATCGTATCCCTACCCCAACTTCCTTAGAGAGTATTTCCAAGACCAAGGGGTAGAGATGAGACATTTTGATGTGTAGGTGAAGGCTAAAAAGCCTTTATCATGGTACCACCTTCAGGGAGCGGACAACCCTAAATTCAAGGGTAAAGCCACTACCTCCACTGGCCAGTCTGAAGATCCAGGGGTAGTGGCTACTGGGTCAGTTGCCGAGCCCTCCGCAACAGCTGGTACTTCTGCCAGAGCAACTGCCATGCCTCCTCATTCATCCGGACCATCCCTCTCAGTGCCACTGTCAGTGACCACATCTTCTACCTACCCTCAGACTGCATTGCGGGTTTCACAGACACTATCCAGTCTCAACAACTGGATGCAGGTAGCTACCACAAAGCTGCCTGCCATATCGAGTGCAGTGGCAGCACACCCTTCAGCCCCACCAGAGCTTCAGGTACATCCATCAGTGGAGGACTCTTTGAAGAAAATTCCAAACAATCAGAAGAAGATTCTGGACGACCAGAAGAAGATCCAGGAGACTCTTGATGCACATGGGAGGATTATCAAGGATTTGGGGAAGCAGGTAAAGAAGATGCGGAAGACTGAGACATCTAAGGAGTCGGTGGAGAAGTTAAGCAAAGAGGTTGAGAAGATTGCTTCTGTTGGTGATATTCCACTAGACCTGCTCATGGAGGAGATAGTCCCAGCAACACATGCAGTAGTGCCTGAGGCATCAGAGGCAGCAGTCGGCCAGTCTGAGGAGTTGACTGCCACTTCACACACTGCCGAGGAGCTGATTCGGATGCTCAGCAACCCTATATTACCCCAGTCAGAGGATGTGGAGATCCAGTTAGAGGATACGGATGGTGCTGATGAGCCCATGCATGCTGAGTACCCCGTCCATGTTGAGGACCCGATGCAGACAGAGACCACATAGGGAGTTTTCTCTACTCTCAACCCTTTTTCCCTGTTCTTATTTGTTATGCGCATTGAGGACAATGCTATTTTTCATTTGGGGGGTGGTCTATTTTGATTTGATGACATTTGATATGTAATAACCATTATACTATTTTTCTTTATATTTATTTATCTTGATTTTCACTTTTGGTATGTATATATTCTTACCATTCGATGTATATATTCATTTCCATTATGTATATATTTGCTTTACTTCATTTTGTACATATTCAGTCTACTTTCCATAGTTTACTTCATAACTTCTTTCGTTATTTTTCCTTAGTAGCATAGCTTCTTATTTACTTTATTAGCTTCTTTTTAAGTTGTTAGCTTCTTTTTACGTTTTGTGTGAACAATAAGCCTTTGGTTTTCTTAATGCCACGGTTCTTTCCAAAGGTGGATGTTGTGTGAACCGGGTGGCTCTTCCCAATGATGGATGGCGTGACAACCTTGTTAAGGGATTGAGTCCATTTTCTTTATGTTTTTGTATATATAGTAGTAATGAATAAAAGTGTCTCAAGCAGGATTCACTTGGTACTACCATATTTGCCTTCGACCTTATGGTTAGAAACAAGTTGATTGGCAAAGAATAGCTCTAGTTGTGACCTTTGGACTCTTGTGTTGACTAAAACAATCATCGAGTGTCTTCTTTGAGCCATTTGTGATTTTCAATCTTAGCTAGGGTTGTTGTGGCCCCTCGACTCTATTCTCTTTAACAATCCAGCAGCTTGAGAGGAGAGGTATTGAATTGCAAGTCCAATTTCCGTACCAATAAGTCTAGAACTTGCCCTGAATGTTTGTCTAGGCAAAATTCTAAGTGTAGCTCGACTTGAGAAATAATTGTAGGCTCTCCTTGATCCAATTTGAAACTTGAAAGCTTCCGTAGCCTACCAATTTGATATTCCTAGTCAACCCCTTTGAGCCGAAGCCCTTTTTTATTCAATAGCCATGTTACAAGCCTTTATCCGTTTTATAATGACCCTCTCTTGGCACCCGATCTTTCCTTAGCATTATTGATACAATTGGCAAAAGCATAAGTTTGGGGGAGATACGAGGAATATTAAAGTGATAAAAGGTACAAAGAACAAAAAAAGAAATGAAGAAAAGGGAAGGCAAAGAAAAGGAAGAAAGACCAAAAAGAAATATGTCAAAAAGAAAGTGAATAAAGTAGAAAGTTGAAGGGATTCAAATAAAGTAATGATGAAAGGCATGGAGTGATTAGAAAAGGAGAAAAATGATTGTCATGAGCATGAAAGAGTGACATTACGTCTCTCTAGTTCCCCTAAGGAAGAAGAAATTGACTCAAAGAGTATAGAAAGTATGAGCCAAAAAGAGAAAATGGAGTGCTTAAGGAAAGATGAAACCATCATATACCGATAAGTCCTACCTTGATCCAAAAGTCTTCATTACATTCCCGCAAAAGCCCTATATGATTTCAAGTTGAGTGAGCTTACATTAGTGGTGATTTACATAAGGGGCAAGCTTATGGTACTTAGAGCCGGACCTGTGACATTCTTTTGAGAGAGATGAGCGCAGTTCTTCACAATCCTTGTTTTGAGTGTTACATTCTAAAGTGAGATTTTCTCATGGAGAGTAGAGAAGGAGGAATTTGGGTTCCACAATGACCTATGTGATAGAACAAGCTTCCTTGGTGAATTAAGTCAACTTTTGATGCTCTAGTATCACATTAGAACTATGGTACTCAAAAGGTCAAAACATGGTGTTGTTGATAATTCATTTGTGTTGAGGGTAATTGTTAGTCCCAATTGATGCATGATTGATTCACCTTAGGCCAGCTGAAATGTCATTTTTTCTAGTGGAGGTGGGATTTGCCTTATTTGCTTGAGGATAAGCAAAAGCTTAAGTTTGGAGGAGTTGATAAGTAAGGATTTTAACCTATTATTTGCTCTCTTTTACTTGTGTTTTAGGCCAAAAATGCTTGAAGGTATTCCCGGAAACTAATGAAATATGCTTGCTTGTAGGAATTGTTCAAAATGAGCAAAAGGAATCAAAATCAATTCACAAAGGAGTCAAAAGTTGAATAAAAACCAAGGCTGGGCAAAGAGGTCTGAAGTGCAGACCGCACAAATATTGTGCGGCCGCGAAATCCATGATACGGCCGCGATCATAATTATGCGGTCCGCAAGAGGGAGATTCAGAGAGTGTGATTTTGGGCTAAATGATGAGCACAGACCGCACAAGAAATGTGTGGCCGCAAAAGTCCCTATGTGGCCGTAATAGAAATTACGCAGACCGAGATGACTGAGATTCAGAGAGCTGACAACTTGAGCAAAAGAGAGAAGTGCGGACCGTACTAGAATTGTACGACCGCGGAAGTCCCTTGTGCGGCTGCGATAGAAATTATGCGGTCCGCAAGATGAAGAATCAGAGAGTTAATTTCAAACCAAACTCAAGCAAGTGCGGACCGCATCACTTTTATGCGGCCGCATAATCTGGAGTGCGACCCCACTTAGAATTATGCGGTCCGCGAAAGTTCAGCTCAACCTAGATCCAAAAGAGAAGAACGCGGACCACATCAGAATTATGCGGTCGTGAAAGCAAGAGTGCGGCCGCAATCAGAATTATGCGACCGCACAACCTCTGCAGGGGCATTTTTGTTAGATATTTTCAGCTTAGTATAAATAGAAGTTTTTGTCATTTTAGGGGATGTTATTTTTGGTATGAGTACCTGAGACGGTTGACTTTTCTGTTTTCGAAAATTTTGTACTTGATTCACTTCTTAACATTAGATTTTCATTCCATAAATTAATATTATGGATTTTATCTTCATTTCATCTTTAATTTCTGTTATTTGCATGAGTAGCTAAACCCATAGCTAGGGTTGTGACCCAACCCTAGTGTGGGTATTCAATGGATATTTGATTTTAGGGCTTGAATGTGAATGCATTAGTGATATTTAGCCTAGTTCTTGCTAGAACTCAAGAATTAATGGTTGCAAACATTGATCCATGCCTTTATGGCTTAGTTTCTACTTGAGAAAGATGGACTAAGTCTAGGAAAACTAGGCTAACAAGGAATTGGGGTGAACTCAAGAAATTAATAGCCCCAATTAAAGGGTTAAACCTAGAGATAGTAATACCCGACTTGAGCTAATATCACTTGATTTGCATGAATACCAATTTGGACTTGAGAAAGCCAAATTGGGCAAAATCACTCAAATTACCGAGAGGTATAGAGTGAGTACCCATGTGTGATAGCTATATTACAATCCTAACTAATCAAGTTTGCCCTAGATTTTGCTACCTGCTAGGTATCCACCTAGGTAGAAGTCACTACCTTAGTCTCTTTAAACATTTGAAAAACAACAACAAAAATATTGTATTTAGTTTCAATTATTGCAATCTTTAGAGTAAGGTTAGAAGTAAAAATCAAACCCAAACTTGTGGAAGTGTAATTAGATTCAAAACCCGCATCTAGCTTAGATATAAACCTAATTCCAAATATTAACTCACTGTGGATTCGATCCCGACCTACTTGGGTTAAAACTGCATCGACCACCCTCGCTACTCATTAGTAGTGTAGGCTTGGACCCGATCAGTTGATCATCACATAATTCCAATTATATTGGGAGAAAAGCTACGTGACATTAGACCTAATTTTAGTATAATTATGAACGTAACTTGCGATAACGTTTTCCGACTTTTATCATACAACTTGTTTGACTTCAAAACTTATGACATATATATTATATGATTCAAATACCTTAAAACACGACCTCCTTAAATTATTAAGCACCCCTAGTTTTACCCTGAAAGTACGGGTTACAACATCTTTGATTCGTTAAACTTCTAACTTCTAATATTTGTTAACCACTCTTATACACCCCCGTAATATTTAAAACCAATAGAATTAACTTCTTATCATCTCAAAGATAATCTCTTCTTGGATTTACATTGACTAACTTATGATGCGATTTAACATACGTGAATATGGGTTGTAACACCCTCCCCTAGTAACATTCGTCATCGAATGTAAGGGTTTATGGGGAGTCTAACTCATCATGGATTTCGACGAAAATTTTTCGTAGAGTTTCCCCTATAAAATGGACACTAGCCAAACCTGCAAGTAGTTAAACCTAACCTACGTCCCCACAAGGCTATACAAAGCATTATAGATATGTACATTTACTATGTATCACCATTTTGTATTAAGGAAGAGTATTCTCAAGCTATTGTTTACCTCATAGAGCCATTTCAGTTTCCGTTGCATCTTACATTCTCCCGTCATCCTCGTTATCTAAGGATAAATAGAAAATGATTTAGGATATACGTACGAGGTAAAAAGTATACAAAAAGGGTCAGTTGTTAGGAACTTTCAATCTGGAATAGGTAAGGGTATTTAGACTTCAACACCTCTTCCGCTTCCCATGTCATTTCTTCCATATTCTTGTTCATCCACAATACTTTGACGGAAGCTACATCCTTTGTTCTCAGCTGGCGGACTAGTCGATCTAATATAGCCACTAGCACTTCTTCATATGATAGATCCTCCATAACTTGTACATCTTCGATAGGGACAATCCGAGAAGAGTCACCAATACATTTTCTCAACATAGATACATGGAATATCGGGTGGACGAATTCCAATTCTGATGACAATTCTAACTCATAAGAAACCTGTCCAATTCGTCGAAGAATCTTGTACGGCCCGATATACGGTGTACTAATCATATCAACTTACCCTTCTTCCCATAACTCATAACACCATGCATCAGAGAGATCCGTAGAAAAGCCCAATCACCTACCTCAAACTCTAGATGACGGCGTCAGACATCAGAATAAGACTTTTGCCTGCTTTGCGCTATCCTCAGTCATTCTTGTATCGCATTCACCTTCTCAATGGCTTGGTGAATCAAATATGGCCCATATAATTCTGATCACCGACTTTGAACCATCCAATTGGTGATCTACATCTCCTGCCAATCACACTTGACGAATAGTCATCCTAATTACCATTAAAATCTAGAACATAATCTCGTAACATATCTTTGAATGTCTAAATGGTACGTTCAGCATGTCCGTTAGTTTGCGAATGGAATGCAGTGCTGAGATTCACTTGTGTGCCTAAACCCTTCTGAAACAACCTCCAAAAGTTAGCTATAAACGGAGTACCTCGGTCTAATACAGTAGATACCGACACACTGTGAAGCCTAACAATCTCCTTGATATACAGCCTCGCATAATCTTCAACCATGTGAGTTGTCTTAACCGGCAGAAAGTGAGCAGATTTCAGAAGTCGATCAACTATCAACCATATGGAGTCGAGCTTATGATAAGAGCTAGGTAATCCAGTAATGAAGTCCATATTGATCGCGTCACATTTCCATGTCGGAATCTCTATATTCTGAATCAGTCCACCAGACTTCTTACTTGTTGACAATTAGGACACTAATATACGAATTTTGCAATAGCCTTCTTCATGTTGTCCCACCTAATACAGCTCCTTAACATCATGATACATCTTTGTCAAGCCGGGATGGATGGAATATCGGAACTGATAAATCTTTATCATAATCGTTTCTCGTAGCCCTGCCATATTAGACACACATAATCGGCCCTGATATCTTAGTGCCTTATCTTCTCCAATCTCAAAAGCTGTAATATTATGCTGCTGAATGCCCTTTCTCAATCGTACTAAGGTACCAGAGATGATTCTGCCGTATTCTGTATCGTAACACCTCCATCATCAGAGTCTAACAATCTAATTCTCATATTGGCCAGATGATGAAGCTCTTTAGTCAATACTTGTCTTCCTGCCTCAATGTGTACTAACTACTAAGCTGCCCATTGACTTACGGCTGAGATTGTCTGCTACAATATTGGCTTTACTGGAATGGTACAATATCTCGACATCGTAGTCTTTCAGTAATTCAAGCCACCGTCACTGCCTCAAATTCAACTCCTTCTGCTCGAAGATGTATTGTAAACTCTTGTGATCTATGTAGATGTAAACATGAATGTCATATAAGTAGTTCCGCCATATCTTCAAAGCATATACTACTGCAGCCAATTCCAAATAATGAGTCAGATAGTTCTTTTCATGTTTCTTCAGTTGTCTTGATGCATAAGCAATTACCTTCCCGTGTTGTATCAATACGCACCTCAAACATATACTCGAGGCATCACAATATACCACATAACTTTTGTTCCTTCTGGGAGAGTGAGGACTGGCGCAGACGTTAATCGATTCTTCAGCTCCTGAAAACTACGTTCACAAGTGTCAGACCACTAAAACTTGTTAGCTTTCTATGTTAACTTAGTCAATGGTGCTGATATAGAGGAAAACCCTTCTACAAACTACCTATAATAGCCTGCTAGCCCCAAGAAGCTGCGGACTTCTGACGGTGTTGTAGGTCTCGGCCAATTCTTTGCTGCATCGATCTTCTAAGTGTAGACACTAATACTCTCGTTAGATATCACATGTCCAAGGAATGCTACTGAGTTCAACCAGAATTCACATATGGAGAGGTTAGCATATAACTTACGATCTTGGAGGGTCTATAATTCTATCCGCAAGTGGCCTGCATATTCCGCCTTCGAATAGGAATACACCAAAATTTCATCAATGAATATGATCACTAACATGTCAAGATATGGTTTGAATACACTATTCATGAGATCCATAAAAGTTGTTAGGGCATTTATTAGCCCGAACGACATCACCAAGAACTCAAAGTGCACATATCTTGTTTAGAAGTTCGTCTTAAGATATCCTTCTCCTTAACCCTTATCTGATGATACCCTGAATGCAAGTCAATCTTGGAGAAATACTTGTCACCATGGAGTTGGTCAAACAGATCCTTAATCCTCAGAAGTGGATACTTGTTCTTTGTAGTAACCTTATTCAGATGTCGATAATCGATACATAACCTTAACGACCTGACTTTCTTGCGCACGAACAAGGGCTTCATTAGGCGGCTTCGCCTCCGCATCTCTAACGCGAACGAGATGATAATTTTAACCCTTCGAGATCATCTTCCTTGCCTTAATATAGGAAATAAACCTACCTTTCAGCATAATAATATTGCCCTTCCATTGAATGACGAGTTCACCGGGAAACTAAAACCTAACCATCTTCGTACGACAATCAAAGTTTGCATAACATTATGCGAACCAGTCCATTCCCATTATCACATCAAAATCAACCATTTCTAACTCAAATAAATCTATCAAGGTATGACGACTATAAATCATCACTGTACAACCTCTATATACCCTTCTAGCATTCATAAAATCTCATACTGGAGTGGATAGCGCAAATAGTTTACTTATCAATTCAGGTTCAACGCCAAACTTATTAGCCACAAAATGTGTAACATATGATAATATAGATCCCCGATCAATCAATGCATATACATCATAAGAAAACACAGACAATATACATGTGACAATATCCAAAGACGACTCGAGATCCTGTCATCCTGCTAGAGCATAGATTCGATTATGAGTACCGCTCGAACTCGGCACTGCACCTCTAGATTAATAAAATTATGAACTCTCGCACTAACCGATCTATCAGCAACACTGGTACACTGCCTCTGAGCTTAAGAGGCTACCAATCTAATCAACAACTGCACTGCATTCCGCATGTCCTAGTCTATTGTGCCAGACAGAGGAATTAGAGATATTGGGTCTCTCCTAATCTCCTTAAGAGGGGACATAGTAGATAAGGTCTGAGACAACATCTTGCTCTAAGCCTCACTCTGGCCTGCTCTGACTGGAGGCATGTTACATTTCGTGTTTTCGTACGTTAAAGTTTCGTCGTAAGTTAATCGACGTAGGCTCGGGAATGAGATTATTTTTGAGGTTATAAGTATTTATGTTATTTATAACAAGGGATAAGTAAATGCCGTGAAGGTTAAAGGGTAAACAAATCAAAGAAAATGAGTTTCGTTAAAGGTTGTCAATTTGGGATAAAGTACGGTCGAAGCTATAATACCCAATATTTATGGACTAGTGCCATACAAGGTACCACATGATCATGATAGTAAGGTATATAATGTGTGTTAAAAGTTATTAGAATTTTAAGTAATTTGAGATAATTCTTAATTATATGGATAATTAGTTAATTATTAATTTTAAGTAGGAGATTAACAAAGTAATTAGAGTTTGTGGATAAGCTTAATGGAGACCCAATGTGGCAGTAAGGGATTTAGGTAACAATGACTCTTTGGCTAAGGGCTAGGTGACATATTTAGGGAATTTGTTGGCTAAGTCATCACATAAAGTGGGGCCCACGCCTATGATTAAGACACATACATATGTCATTAAAGGGAAATGTATATGTTGTAAGGTAACATATGTAGCTTCATCAAAAAGTTCTTATGAGCCCACAATGATAAGATATCTTCCTACCCCATTAAAGTGTGATGTTATGCTTGCAAAGTAACAGATGGAGCCTCAAGACAATTCATATGAAACTGCATAATACTATAGCAGTGTGAAATTTTGATTCTAAGGGAGTACGGTACAATCTTTCTCAAGAATATCATATGGATTTTTCCCTACTTCGATCCAATGTTACATGTTTTCTCGCAATTGACGTGTGTTAGAGGGATTGTCAAGAGAATCGGTTCAGGTATGTTAAGGCTATCCCTTCTTTCCTTTTGGCATGATCCCTATGATACAAATGAAACGAGCAAATGCACAACTTTCATAAATGACTCTATTCATAGAAGCACTAGGGGTGCCTATGTTCTTGATTCCCCGTGTGTCTTATTAGTATATCTCCTGTTCATGGGTCTCAGAAAAATATGTAGTTGATAAAATTTATCCGAAGACATATTGATTTTATCAAATTTCGAGAGATTTTATTGACTTACTTTTCATTGCATTCATTTATACATGTACATTGACCCATAATCAGATGGCGTTATATATATATATATATATATATATATATATATATATATATATATATATATGGGGTATGAGGAAAGGTTACGACGTTATATACGCAGCACCACCTGATCAGTTAGTATATGTTGATGATTTCGTCCACAGAGGCCGAGATGATATGATGGGATGCCCTCAGAGGCTTGATGATGTTATGTACACATATACCCATGCGTGATACAACATTTATACACATACATGACTTTATAAATATTTCAGGATTCACAAAGTTATTTAGACTTACAGGCAGATTCCTTTACTCCATGTTTTATTTATGTCTTTTATGTACTGATTTTCATGCCTTACATACTCGGTACATTATTCGTACTGATGCTCCTATTTCCCGGGGCCTGCGTTTCATACCCGTAGGTACAGGTAGACAGGCTGACGGTCCCCCTATTTAGGATCCTTGATCATCGAGAGTTGGTGTGCTCCACTTGATTCGTAGCTATTATTAGTTTTGGTACGCTATTTTTGTATGTAAATATGGGTATGACGGGCCCCAGTCCCATCCTTTATACAGTTATATACTCTATTAAAGGTTTGTAGACAGTCAAGTATAGTTGGATAGTATGTGGCCTTGTCGGCTTCTAGTTTTGGATATATAGTTATCTATAGCAGCCTTGTCGGCTCGCCCTACCGTATTCCGCATGTATATGTATATATGTCTTTTGGACATATTTTCCTCACATATGTTATTCACGTGACACAATTGTTTATTGACAGATGTTATTCATGTTTATATCTTAGACGCATGCTTAGGGGTGTTCGACAGGTAGGAATCGGGCACTCGTCATGGCCTATTGGTTTGGGTCGTGACAAAAGTGGTATCAGAGCAGTTCTTTCCTAGGGTTGTCTACAGACCGTGTCTAGTAGAGTCTTGTTTATGAGTGTGTTGTGCACCACACTTATAGACATGAGGCTACATGATATTTAAGATGGTTACTTTTCTTTCTAATCTAGATTGTGCGATAGAACTGAGTCGTAAGTATTCACTCCTAATCTTTACCTTATTTATGTTCTTAGTGATGCCTATTATTACTAGATGACAGGCGCCAGCCGCTAGCACGGGTTAGAAGGCTACGAAAGTGTTAAAAGGAGATATAAGCTACACTATGGAGTCAGACCCATCATAGATCATGTGTTTTATGGAGGATGATCCTTCCGAGGATCCATATGAGTCATCTGTTCGAGTAGTTTCGATTTCGCCGGTAGCAGATGGGGTGAGAGGAGTTTCGACCTTACCAAGGCCCTTAATTTCATTATCAGGGCCCGTTGATCAAGGTATAAGGGGAGTGGTACACGGATTGGCACAACAGGATTCCCCTCATGTTCAAAACTATGTCAAGGTATTTACAGACACCAGCTCTTCTTAGGTTCCAAATAGTCCACAGTCTTAGGAGTCCGTCAATCAAGGTTCGTCTGTGTATGTCATGGGCTATGCAGAGGAAGAGAAGAGTAGTCGGGCCAAGAGGAGGAAGGTAGTTGATAAGGATATGAAGATTCCGCTTCGAAGTGTGTCTGATCGAGGCTCTCATATAGGACGAGGTGAGGACCCTCTACTGTAGGCTGCCTCCAGATATCAACTTTTGGTTAGTGAGCTCCACTTCTTCCTGAAGTATTACCAAGTCAAGGTTATGTATATGTTAGGTTATTTTATGAGGACGTCGGGAGCCCTGTCCAGACTTATATATATTATGGTCATGCTTTCTTAGAGGTTTTGCAGACAGCATCCTATGTATAGTTTTGGGTATGACATGTCTACTACCTTATCAGCCCCTATGTATCTATATAAACCTTCTTTTTTGAATTAGTTATGCGAGTTAAGTTCTAATATTGTTACTTTTATATATATATATATATATATATACCTTATCAGCCCCTATGTATCTATATAAACCTTCTTTTTTGAATTAGTTATGCGAGTTAAGTTCTAATATTGTTACTTTTATATATATATATATATATATATATATATATATATATATATATATATATATGGCGTGTAATGGCCCGTGATAAGTTTGATAATAAACAAGGATAAGGTACGTGGCGCTCAGTTGAGTAGACAGGTGAATAAGGTGACGATCAAGAATAAGTACCCGCTCCCGAGGATCGATGATTTATTTGATCAGTTGCAAGGTGCCAAATGTTTCTCGAAGATAGACTTGAGGTCCAGGTACTATTAGGTAAGAGTTAAGGAGAAAGATATTCCGAAGACATCATTCATGACCAGATACATGCACTTTGAGTTTCATGATTGTATTTATCGATGATATATTGGGTTATTCCTGTTCAGAGACTGAGCATGCAAATCATTTGCGTACTGTGCTCAGAGTTCTACTAAAAAAGGGGGGAAGTTGTATGCAAAATTCTCTAAATGTGAATTCTGGTTGAATACTGTAGCTTTCCTAAGACCCATACCCAAGCCCATTAGTGGGGCCATATAAATATAGATATATCTCAATTGCACTTAGAAAATAATTCATAATCCATCTCTCTCTATTGCAACATGAAGAAGCTCCAAAATATCAGCCCAAGATCTCTCACAAAGTTATCCTAAGGTTCAAGACCAAACTCACAAGTTGGTAAGATGATTTCTCTCTTGGAAGATCAAGATCACCTAGTTATCCCTCTACTTTGTGGTTTGGGGGTAAAGAGCTTATTTGAGCTTGAAGTAAAGCTTAGTTGGATGAGTATTCTTACTGCTAAGGTAAGGTTTAACTTCTCCTATGTATATTTAAGATCATCTATGTATATTTAGTTCATTTGATAAAGGAAACTTATGAAGTAAGTTGAACCTCATGATTGAAGTGTTATAGTTACTTGACTATTTTGGAGTTGAATTCTTGATATTTTATGGCTGGAAGTCAGTATAAATAACTTAAGAATACTATTGCTATTGTGGTTGATGTGTTTGGAAGAAGAGAATACTTGGAAAGTGCAAGTTAGAACTTGGTTCAATAAAGACTTGGCCTAGACTCACTACACCGACAGAGGTTCGTAGATTCCTCGGCTTGGCAGGTTATTATAGGATATTTGTAGAGGGATTTTCTTCGCTTTCAGCACCATTGACAAAGTTGGCACAGAAGGGAGCTAAGTTTCAATGGACTGATGCTTGCAAGCGGAGTTTCCAGGCATTGAAAGATAGATTAACTTCAACACCGGTTCTAACGCTCCCAGAGGGAACCGATGGTTATGCTATCTATTGTGACGCTTCAGGCATTGGATTGGGTTGTGTACTGATGCAGCATGGTAAGGTTGTAGCTTATGCTTTTAGACAACTAAGAAATCACAAGAAGAATTACTTGACCCACAATTTAGAGTTAGCCGTGGTGATTCATGCACTAAAGATGTGGAGGCACTATTTATATGGCATTCATGTTGATATCTATACGGATCATAAGAGCCTTCAGTATATATTCAAGCAAAAGGAATTGAATTTACGACAAAGGATATGGTTGGAGCTACTGAAAGACTATGACGTTGATATTTTATACCATCCAGGGAAGGTGAATGTAGTAGCCGATGCTCTCAGCCATAAATCTATGGGTAGCCTATCATATTTACAGCCAGAAAAGAGGGGGATGGCCCATGAGATTTATCAGCTAGCTAGTCTTGGAGTTCGATTACTGGACTCAGGTGATACCGGAGTTACTATTCAGGACACGGCAACATCCTCTTTAGTAACTGAAGTGAAGGAACGCCAGTACGAGGACCCTGTGTTAGCTCATTATAGAGATACAATCCCTCAGAAGGAGAAGACACCATTTGAGATTACAGGAGATGGGGTCCTCAGATAATGATGACGATTATGTTTCCCTAATGTTGCAGGGCTGCGCCGGCAGGTTATGGGAGAGACTCACTATTCTTGTTATTCTGTCCATCTAGGAGCAACACAGATGTATCATGATATCAGGGAAATATATTGGTGGGACAGAATGAAAAAGGATATAGCGGAGTTTGTTGCTCAATGCCCTAACTATCAGTAGGTTAATATTGAGCATAAGAAACCCGGTGGATTATTGCAGGCTATAGAGATTCCGACTTGGAAATGGGAAGTAATTAATATGGATTTCATCGTAGGCTTACCTCGTACCCAGCGTAAGTTCGATTCTATATGGGTGATTGTTGATAGACTTACAAAATCAGCCTATTTTCTGCCCGTTAATACTACATATTTCGCATAAGATTATGCAAGGCTTTATGTTAAGGAGATAGTACGACTTCATGGTGTCCCTATATCTATTATCTCGGATAGAGGAGCTCAGTTTACAGCTAATTTCTAAAGGTCCTTCCAAAAAGGATTGGGGACTCAGGTAAGTCTTAGTATAACCTTTCATCCCCAGACAGACGGACAGGTTGAGCGTACTATTCAGACACTTGAGGATATGTTACGGGCTTGTGTGATAGACTTCAAGGGTAGCTGGGATGATCATCTGCCGCTTATTGAGTTTGCGTATAATAATAGCTATCATTTTAGTATTTATATGGCTCTATACGAAGCTCTTTATGAACGGAAGTGTAGGTCACCTAAAAGATGGTTCGATGTTGGGGAAACTATGTTAGTAGGACCAGAATTGGTACAACAGGCAATCGAGAAGATTAAGCTTATACAGGAAAGGCTATTAACAGCTCAAAGTCGTCAAAAGTCTTATGCGGATAATCGATGACGAGACTTGGAGTTTCAAGTTGACAACTGGGTATTCCTAAAGGTATCACCGATGAAAGGTGTTATGAGGTTCGGTAAGAAAGGAAAACTTAGCCACCGAGTGGACCATATAAGATCATAAGCAAGGTAGGCCAGGTAGCATATGAGTTAGACTTGCCTTCTGACTTGGAGTCTGTACATCCAGTCTTTCATGTGTCTATGCTCCATAAATGTATCGGAGATCCTTCCAGAGTCATGTCAGTTGACGATATTCAAGTCGTAGAGCAGCTATCATATGAGGAAACTCCCATTGTTATACTAGATAGACAGGTTCGGAGATTGAGAACTAAGGACGTAGCTTAGATTAAAGTACTTTGGAGAAACAATAATATGGAAGAAATGACTTGGGAAGCCGAAGAAGACATGGAGTCTAGGTATCCCCACTTGTTTCCTCTTCCAGAGAAGGATCCGACTGAGACATCACAACCTTAAGGTGCGTGTATGGATTCTTGTGTTAGTTGTGGTCATTGGTCGTGTGAGGCTATTGTCGTTATTGGTGATTGTGGCAATATGTAGCATTTAATTATTGAGTTTTCTATAGGAAGGGTTGGCAGTAGTACTATTACAACGGCAACTCTACCAAAATTTATATAGATCCCGGGAAGTTAAACATTCGAGGTCGAATGTTTTTAAGGGGGGAAGAATGTTACATTTCGCATTTTCGTACGTTAAAGTTTCATCGTAAATTAATCGATGTAGGCTCGGGAGTGAGATTACTTTTGAGGTTATAAGTATTTATGATATTTATAATAAAGGATAAGTAAATGCCGTTAAGGTTAGAGGGTAAACAAATTAAAGAAAACGAGTTTCATTAAAGGTTGTCAATTTGGGATAAAATACGGTCGAAGCTATAATACCCGGTATTTATGGACTAGTGCCATACAAAGTACCACATGATCATGATAGTAAGGTATATAAAGTGTGTTAAAAGTAATTAGTATTTTAAGTAATTTGAGATAATTTTTAATTATGTGGATAATTAGTTATATTGATTTTTAGTGGGAGACTAACAAAGTAATTAGAGTTTGTGGATAAGCTTAATGGAGACCCAACGTGGAAGCATGGGATTTAGGTAACAATGACTCTTTGGCTAAGGGATAGGTGACATATTTAGGGAATTTGTTGGCCGGTCAGTCAATATCAGTAGGGGTCCTCTTGCCTAAAAAAAGGAGTCAGCCCAACATGGACAATGATAGGCAGACCAAAGATTTACGCAGTCGTTGCGTCCTTGCTTTGAGCACCGGCATAGCAGAATTCGAATCCGCTGGCTCAGATGAGTGGCTCTTGGCTTCGTAAACATATCTATGTTGTTACTTTCTCACTACCAGAATCACCATTTGGCAGGGCTACTAGGACTTGGGTCTCTCTCTTGGGCGGGGCATCAAGTACATCTATCTTTACCGATTAACCAATTTCTAAACGCTGGAGTAGATCCTAAAGAGATACCACTTCCTCATGAATTTATCTTGAATCGAGATCTTTTGGCTCAACTTTATCCCAGTTTGCCGAGGGAGCAACCCCATTTTTCACCTTGAATTGGTCAAAATATGCGGAATTTCTTACTTTTCGTGGAGGATTAGATCCTGTAACTGGGGGTCTGTGGCTGACTGATATTGCCCATCGCCATTTAGCTATTGCATTTATTTTTCTCGTTGCTGGTCATATGTATAGAACCAATTTCGGGATTGGGCACAGTATGAAAGATCTTTGAAATCCTTGATAGTCTGGAAAGGGAACGCGAATCTAGCCACCACTTTCTTTATTTAAAGAAAAAGAAAGAGGGTGCGGGTCAAATCCGCATCTTTGCGCCCTTTACTTACTTCAAGGGATGGTGCGTCCGATACATGATTGGTTAATGACGATTCTCAACAGCATCTGTAAGATCTCGAGGCTTACTAGACGGAATTCGATCAAAAATGAAAACTTTGGATATTTTTCTTAGAAGGAGATGAACTACCTATAGATTTGTATGTAAGTGCACGATAGGTTACGGTGTTATATACGCAGCACCACCTGATCAGTTGGTATACGTTGATGATTTCGTCCACAGAGGCCGAGATGATATGATAGGATGTCCTCAGAGGCTTGATGTTGTTATGTACACATATACCTACGCATGATACAACATTTATACGCACATGCATGACTTTATAAATATTTCAGGATTCACAAAATTATTTAGACTTACAGGCAGATTCCTTTACTCCATGTTTCATTTATGTCTTTTATGTACTGATTTTCATGCCTTACATACTCGGTACATTATTCGTACTGATGCTCCTATTTACCGGGGCCTGCGTTTCATGCCCGCAAGTGCAGGTAGACAGGATGACGGTCCCCCTATTTAGGATCCTTGATCAGCAAGAGTTGGTGTGCTCTACTTGATCCGGAGCTGTTATTAGTTTTGGTACGCTATTTTTATATGTAGATATAGGTACGGCGGCCCCCAGTCCCGTCCTTTATACAATTTTACACTTTATTAGAGGTTTGTAGACAGTCATGTATAGTTGGATAGTATGTGGCCTTGTCGGCTTCTAGTTTTGGATATATAGTTATCTATAGCAGCCTTGTCGGCTTGCCCTACCGTATTCCGCATGTATATGTATATATGTCTTTTGGACATATTTTCCTCACGTATGCTATTCACGTGACATAACAGTTTATTGACATATGTTATTCATGTTTATATCTTAGATGCATGCTTAGGGGTGTTCGACAGGTAGGAGTCGGGCACTCGTCATGGCCCATCGGTTTGGGTCGTGATAAGGCACCTGACTGGTACCCTCTCCCGCAGTTGTATCAAGTCGTCTACTAGTCGTTTGTTTCCTAGTCAAAGGCATCGTTGAAAGAAAACAAGGTAAATATTAGAGATAAACACTTAAGACTCCGCTCTCTAACTCACGGTGTAGATTTAGAAGGAAGGTAACAACCCTACATGTCCTGTAGCCTCCTGATTATAAATGTGGCACGCTACATATCTATAATCAAGACTCTACTAGACACGGATCATAGACAACTTCTAGGACAGACTTGCTCTGATACCAAGTTTGTCACGACCCAAACTGGAGGGCCATGACTGGAACCCATGCCATATTTGTCGAGCAGCGACTGGCATTTTATCTAACCTTTCTTATTATCCGTAAGGGCCGACGAGGCTAGCATAAATGGTAGACATGAATTATAAACAACCAACAATGACAGATAACGACATGAACATATGTAACATGGGCCGACAAGGTTGTCATAAAGCTATATATAAGGTACGAGCCGACAAGGTCTCCATGATAGACTATACAACAAAAATCAGCCGACAAGGCTATCTAAAACTATACATGAGACAACACCTATCTGTGATCCTCTAAAGAAACATAAGTGCTGTAACATTACCGAGACATGATCCCGACTTACCCATAATTTCTATAATAAAAATACATACCAAGACCACGACAAGTCTGAAGAAGGGATCTCGCCAATAACTGCTGAACTGGGCAGCCTACTATAGTGGGGGAGCTTTATCTACTTGTCTATCAAAATCTGCAGCACGACATGCAACATCCACAAATAAAAGAGACGTTAGTACGAATAAAATACTGAGTATGTAAGGCAGGAAAGCATAAATAAGAATAATAATGTAAAGAGAGATATAAAAGATACAACCTGTAATATCGGAGTGCCTCTAAGGGCGACTAACATGAAATGTGTGTGTGTGTATATATACACACACACACACACACACTTTAAAAAACATACGCCTTTGTGGGCATCATCATCATCATCATATTATACCCAGCCATAATAGGCTCCGTAAAAATGTACTCGGCCATCATA
This sequence comes from Nicotiana tomentosiformis, assembly GCF_000390325.3. Classification (NCBI taxonomy): domain Eukaryota; kingdom Viridiplantae; phylum Streptophyta; class Magnoliopsida; order Solanales; family Solanaceae; genus Nicotiana; species Nicotiana tomentosiformis. Next base: position 45,454,592 of record NC_090816.1, on the reverse strand, counting down.
AGGCTCAATAGAATCGTACTCGACCACGTGGAGCTCGGTAAAATCCAACTGATCAGTGGTTGCACAATAGGTTCCGTACCCGGCTGACTATAGAGCGGCTCGGTAGAGTAAAATAGGTACATATATATAATGCATGTTGGACTCATAAAATCACATTTTGAACCTTTCAGAGTGATGTAAGGTCGGTAACCTCCGTATATATTATTAGAGCTAACTCGTCATTATGAATCTTATAAGAATCAGGAAATACCAATAACATTTGATAACATAATAATGAGAGAAGCAACATCAACATGAATCATTCCATAAGGAGGGAAACGATGTAAGTATTGTTAGTTTCTAAGAGTGAAGTATATTTAGAAGCTTGTTCGTTTACATTACGTACAATCGGAGTCGTGCAAAATAAAGAAATGGATTGCCTCACATACTTTGTATATACTGCCGAACCTCAAGGTATGCAAACATCACTGCTCCTTAGTCTACAATAAGAAAAATGATACTATCGTTATCGTTTAAGTGTCGTAACTATTAATATCAATCACAACCTATTTTATGATAAAATGGGCAGCACCTCTCCTATTTATATGACTTCCCATAAGTTACAACAATCACCAAACAACCCAAATAACATCAACAATAATCATATTAAGCCTCTCAAACAGTTTAACAATTGTTACGAGCGGTAAGCTCGGTTCATGTCTAATAACACTATATTTCGAATCCTTCCCCTCTTATTTATATTCAGGAAAATGTTGATAATAACAACACAATATACTCAGGTTATTCCATAAATTTTCCAGCCATAAAACGCTGCAAGAACATCTCCCAAATAGTCCAACAATCAACATACTAACAAGCCTTCCGATAGATATCTCACAAGTTCTAGCTTCAATGACTTAGCAGTAACTTGGATAAGCTTAAATACATGAAGAGTAAGAGGTTCCTTACCTTCAAACAGATAGAAAAACTCCAATTTGAGATTACTTCACCACGAAGTATCCTTCCAACGCAACCCCAAGAACAAGGAAGAGAAATTAGCAGGCACTTCGAGTTTCTCGACACTAGAATTACTTTGAAATACTTGAAATCACTTAGGGTTGATATGAAACCCTTGAGAGAGTATTTTTCAGAACTTAAACCACTTAAAACACCCCTCCCCCCAAACACACGAGCTGGAACCACCACACCAAAATCAGCAACCACAAGAAGAACAAGAAACTCACTAGCATCACGGGATTTGCGACACTTGATTTGTGTTGTTTGTCCTTTGTTTGGGTCTTGAATCACGAGATAACTTTGGGAGAAGGTTTGTAGGTGTCCGAGTTCCGGAGAGAGTGAAAAATAATGAGTAAAAACGAGATGTAGGCGTCACATATAAATCAAGATATTTCCACCGCCTCAAGTGGATCCCAACAGGACTGACTACACAGTCTCACAAAAACGCGAATATGTCTATACTCTGATTTCTTATTGATGAACGGTTTAATGCATTGGAAACTAGACTCGTAGACCTCCAATTTTGTGGGTAGATCATCCCGTATTTCCAATTATATTGGGAGAAAAGCTACATAACATTAGACCCAAATTTTAGTAGAATTGTGAACGTAACTTGCAATAGCTTCTTCCGACTTTTGTCATACAACTTGCTTGACTTCAAAACTTATGATACGGATATTATATGATTCAAATACCTTAAAACACGATCTCCTCAGCATATTAAGCACCCCTAATTTTACCCCAAAAGTACGAGTTACAACATATTTGATTCGTTTAACTTCTATTTTCTAATACTTGTTAACCATTCTTATACACCCTTGTAATATTTAAGACCAATAGGATTAACTTCTTATCATCTCAAAGATAATCTCTTTTCGGATTTACATCGACTAACTTCGACGCAATTTAACGTTCACGAATATGGGTTGTAACATGGTTGTTTCACGTTATGTAATCATTTATGTTTTTCTGATTTAATATTTTTTAACAAAATCATTATATTCACTCGTCTTAGCCGCGTGATATGTCACTTTGTGCACATCAATTATGTCACCGCTGCATAAGCATGATTAACGGTTAGACGCTTGTTAATGATTATATTTGTTTAATGTCAAATTAGGCACGAAGTCCTACTTGTGTGCTATTTCTTGAACCAAAAACAAAAAAAAACAATGTTTCTCTAAGGAAGCCATAAAAAAATCGGCACGTGTAGTTGTGAAGGGCAAAATGGTGAAAG